>NC_034010.1:4802686-4835234 GCF_000346465.2 Prunus persica
GAAGACGACCCCGACCCCTACTCCGATGATGACCCCAAACCCGGAATTGTCTCTGATTCAGACCCTGATCCCAATTTCGACTCCGACTCCGGCCCCGACTCAGGCTCAGATTCCGATCCCAATTCCTACTCAACCTGTATCCTATGCATCTTCCGCTGCACAAATTATGACTTCTAAACTAACGACCCCGACACGTGGACTAGATTGCGCATATTGTGGTGATCCACGACACACTTGTGAGACTTGTTTTAAATCGCATGGCTACCCCAATTGGTGGGCTACTCTTATAGATCGAGGACAATGCAATATGACCAGTAATGGTACTGGTTATGGATTCCATACTTCCGATAAGATTGATTCCAGGAGCTGGATAATTGATTCCGGTGCAACTGATCATATGACGTTTGATCCTGATGATTTTCTGAATACTACACAACCTCGACGAACCTGTATTGCAAATGCCAATGGTGTTACTTATCCTGTGACAGGGGCTGGCACTGTTGCACTCTCATCCTCTCTCACACTGTCTAATACTTTACTTGTTCCATCTTTATCCACTAAATTATTGTCAGTTAGTCAGCTTACTGAACAATTGAATTGTTGTGTACTCATTTACCCGAGTTTTTGTTTGCTTCAGGATATTCACACTAAGGAGATTCTTGGTCGTGGTACTAAGAGAGGGGGGCTATATTATGTCGATGACTTCAGTCCCGGCATGGCTAACAGCGTGACACATCCCTTTGATAGCAAACAAAAGCAAATCTGGTTGTGGCACCGTCGATTGGGACATCCTTCTTTTAGTTATATGAAGCATCTTATACCAGATTTATTCTCAGGTTTCAAGGACTCTGACTTCACATGTGATACTTGTATTTTGGCCAAGAGTCACCGTGTGCCCTACCCGTTGAGTACGAACAAGTGTACTACTCCATTTACGTTAATTCACTCTGATGTCTGGGGACCTTCTCCTATCACTGCTCCTTCTGGTGTTCGATGGTTTGTCACATTCATCGATGATTGTACACGGATGACATGGCTTTATTTGCTGAAGAATAAAAACGAAGTGTTTTCCTGTTTTCAGTCCTTCCACAAACAGATGAAAACTCAGTTTAATGCTCAAATCCAGATTCTTCGCTCCGACAATGGTGGAGAATTTGTCAATCATGACTTTCAGACTTACTTCCAACAACATGGAATTATCCATGAGACGACTTGTCCTCAGACACCACAACAAAATGGTGTTGCTGAACGAAAGAATCGACATCTTCTTGAAACCGCCCGAGCACTTCTGATTGGCGCTCATGTTCCTCGCCATCACTGGGATGATGCTATTGTCACCGCAGTTCATCTGATCAACCGCATGCCTTCTAGTGTACTGACCTTTAAAACTCCCTTACAGGTGCTTGCACAACACAGACCTCTGCCTTCTGTTTTGGTACTCACACCCCGAATCTTTGGATGTGTGGCTTTCGTTCATCTCCACAAAAATCAACGTAGCAAACTTGATCCATGTGCACTTCGTTGTGTTTTTGTGGGTTATGCCACTCATCAAAAAGGCTACTGTTGTTATCACCCTCCTACCCAACGAACCTATGTCACTTTGGATGTGACCTTTCTGGAATCTGAGCTGTTCTTCCATGACCCATCATCCAATTCTACACTTCAGGGGGAGATACGAAGTGAAGAGCAGAATTGGAGCAACTTGGAAAATCAAGAAATTCTCCCTTGTACAGAAATGATTGATCATTCCGAGTCTGGAGCACGAGATTACTCTCTGTTGAAAAGCGACCAATCGCCCATTTATAGCGATCAATTGCCTGACCCACCTGATCCACGCGAAGATATTTCTGATCCGAGTCTCACACTTACAGACAATACAGAACAACAAGATGAAGACCCCCCCTCTAACTCAACAGTACCAACAGACCAATCTCTTGAGAATATCCTTGAGGTAACTACTCCTACTAGACTTGTGCATTTAGATGATAAAACTATTGGATATCAATTACCTTTCAGGCAAAATCGTGGGAAGCCACCAAACCGTTATTCACCTGATATTGGCAAGACATCCAAGTATCCAATTGCAAATCATGTATCCACTGAGAAGCTGTCTGAACCACTTAAGGCTTTTGTGCATCAGTTGTCTGCTATCCATATTCCAACCAAGGTCTCTGAAGCATTGAGAGATCCTAAGTGGGTCCAAGCTATAAAAGAGGAGATGAAAGCCCTTGAGAAAAATCAGACTTGGACATTGGAGATTATACCCCGAGGAAAAAAGACTATCGGATGTAGATGGGTGTTTACTATAAAACACAATGCAGATGGATCTATCGAGCGATACAAGGCAAGACTTGTGGCAAAAGGGTACACACAGACCTATGGTATAGACTATGAAGAAACCTTTGCTCCCGTTGCAAAGTTAAACACCGTCAGAGTCTTATTGTCCCTTGCAGCTAATTTAGATTGGCCACTACACCAGTTTGATGTAAAGAATGCTTTTCTACATGGCGAACTCACGGAGGAGGTGTACATGGACATTCCTCCTGGATATAATACTACTCAGACTGGAACAGTTTGCAGGTTACGAAAAGCATTGTATGGATTGAAACAGTCACCACGTGCATGGTTTGGACGGTTCACCATGGCAATGAAGAATAATGGTTTCAAACAGTGCAACTCAGATCATACTTTGTTCTTGAAACATCGAAAAGGGAAGGTAACAGCATTAATAATTTATGTTGATGATATGATTATTACTGGGAATGATAAACAGGAAATATCACAGCTACAAGACTATCTGGCTACGGAGTTTGAGATGAAGGATCTAGGTGGACTCAAGTATTTCTTGGGAATTGAGGTGGCTCGATCGCAGCAAGGCATATTTCTCTCTCAAAGGAAATATGTCTTAGACTTGTTGACAGACACAGGAATGCTAGATTGTAAACCTGCGGACACTCCTATTATTCAGAATCATCATCTTGGAGAATATCCGGATCAAGTTCCAACTAACAAAGAAAGATACCAAAGGTTAGTGGGAAGATTGATCTATTTGTCACATACTCGACCAGACATTGCTTATGCGGTGAGCGTTGTCAGTCAATTTATGCACTCTCCAAGTGAAGACCATATGAATGCAGTTCTTCGGATACTTAGATATTTGAAGTCTGCACCTGGAAAAGGACTTATGTTCTCAAAGCATGGTCATCTAAATATTGATGGTTATTCAGATGCAGATTGGGCAGGTAATGTAACAGATAGAAAATCCACATCGGGTTACTTCACATTCGTGGGAGGTAATTTGGTGACATGGAGAAGCAAGAAACAGAATGTAGTAGCTTTATCCAGTGCAGAAGCCGAGTTCAGAGGCATGACTAAAGGGATTTGTGAACTTCTTTGGTTAAGAAAGTTGCTTACTGAACTTGGGTATAAACCTACATCCACAATGAATCTCTTTTGTGATAACAAGGCTGCTATAGCCATTGCACAGAATCCGGTTCAGCATGATCGTACTAAACATGTTGAGGTGGATCGACACTTCATCAAACAAAAGCTTGAGGCTAAAGTGTTTCAGTTTCCTTTTGTGAAATCCGAGGATCAATTGGCGGATATTTTGACAAAGGCGATTTCCAGTAAAGCATTCCACAATTCACTAGATCAGTTGGGCATTGGCGACATCTATGCACCAACGTGAGGGGGAGTGTTGGCGTGACTTGTGGATATTGACTTACTTTCCTTACACACTAAGAATTCCTATTATAATTGTAATTGATTTACTTTAATTCCTGATTTCCTACTGCAAATAGATTTAGGAATTTATTATTTACTTGCCTATTCAGGTTTCGTTGTATTATAAATATGACCTCCTACAAGGAGAAGAATACACAGAAAATTCCCACAAACAAATATTCTCTCATAGTTTTCATATTTTAGCAACGTCCATTGAGACTCTTAGTAATGTTCCTAATGGGATGCTAGATGTCCATTGATGGTATTCTATCATCTCCCAACCTAGCTCCCTTCTATGTTAACAAAACTAGGTATCTTGGAATAATATAGTCAAGCAGTTACAAAAAACCAACAGCGAGTATCTGCTTCATTTGGGGTTTTATATCTTAGTAGGACGTGAAGTTCCAGCACTGAAGATGCAAATGGCCTTACACTGAAGTTGAAAGGAAACAGAAGGTGCAAGATGATTTTACCTCAAGAAAGTTTGCACGCTCCATCCTCCCGTACTCAGTAAAGAAGACATGCAATGAGATTTTATCGTTAAAGTACCAGACTGGTTGTTGATTGTTTTTCACAGCAACCTGCAATAGTGAGCTTGGAGGACCTTGAGACATATACTTTGGTGAATTTTTCAGATTTATTATGATTTTTGGAAGTCAAAATATTGGAAAATAGTAATAAATGGAAGAAAATGACACATGGCAGCGCCTGATGGTTGCGTCGTCAGCTTTTCCAACCGGTGTCAGTATCTCATAGCACCATGTGTCATTAATGTTTCATTTTCGTGAGTTCATCTTTAAAAAATCATGATAAATCATTAAAAAATCAGAAAAATACACCGAAAATTTCCACATATTCCTTGCGACATTATCTTCGACTATGATACTCGAAAATCAAAATTTGACTATGAAAAATTTGAAGTAATAATTGGAGGAAGAGTTGTAGTGATAAATACTAGTGATCTTCAACTTCGAGTTATTGTTAGTATGGAAGCAAACTTGACTTTGTGAAATTATTTAAATTTTTCTCTTAGTCAGAATTATATTTTAAGTCTCAAAAGATGTTGGAAATGTAGCAAGGAGTCCTGAGTATTTTTAGGTGAAATTTTCAGATTTATTATGAATTTATTATGATTTTTGAAAGTCAAAATATTGGAAAATAGTAATAAGTGGAAGAAAATGACATATGGCGGCGCCTGATGGGTGCGTCGTCAGCTTTTCCAACCGGTGGCAGTATCTCATAGAGCCACGTGTCATTAATGTTTCATTTTTGTGAGTTTATCTTAAAAAATTCACAAATTATTTAAAAATCAGAAAAATACACCGAAAATTTCACATATTCCTTGCAACATTATCTTGGATTATGATACTCGAAAATCAAAATTTGACTTTGAAAATTTTGAAGTAATAATTGGAGGAAGAATTGTACTCGTGAAGACTAGTGATCTTCAACTTAGTGCTATTGTTAGTATGGAAGCAAACTTGACTTTGTGAAATTATTTAAATTTTTCTCTCAATCAAAATTATATTTGAAGTCTCAAAAGATGTTGGAAATGTCGCAAGGAGTCCGCGGTATTTTTTTTGGTGAATGTTTCAGATTTATTATGAATTTATTATGATTTTTGGAAGTCAAAATATTGGAAAATAGTAATAAATGGAAGAAAATGACACATGGCAGCGCCTGATGGGTGCATCATCAGTTTTTTCAACCGGTGTCAGTATCTCATAGTGCCACGTGTCATTAATGTTTCATTTTTGTGAGTTTATCTTAAAAAATTCACTAAAAATCATTAAAAAATTTAAAAAAAACACCAAAAATTTCTACATATTCCTTGCAACATTATCTTCGATTATGATACTCAAAAATCAAATTTTGACTTTGAAAATTTGAAGTAATAATTGGAGGAAGAGTTGTACTCGTGAAGACTAGTGATCTTCAACTTAGTGTTATTGTTAGTATGGAAGCAAATTTAATTTTGAGAAATTATTTGAATTTTTCTCTTAGTCAAAATTATATTTTAAGTCTCAAAAGATGTTGGAAATGTTGCAAGGAGTCCGGGGTATTTTTCGGTGAATTTTTCAGATTTATTATGATTTTTGGAAGTCAAAATATTGGAAAATAGTAATAAATGGAAGAGAATGACACATGGCAGCGCCAGATGGCTAGGTCGTCACCTTTTCCAACGGGTGTCAGTATCTTGTAGCGTCACATGTCATTAATGTTTCGTTTTTATGAGTTTATCTTAAAAATTTCATGAAAAATTATTTTTTAAAAAAAGAAAAATACACCGAAAATTTCTAAAAATTCCTTGCGATGTGATCTTCGACTCTGATGCATGAAAATTGAAAATTGACTTTCAAAGATTTGAAGTAATAATTAGAGGATGAGTTATAGTGATGAAGACTACTGATCTTCAACTTAGTGTTATTGTTAGTGTGGAAGCAAACTTGAGTTTAAGAAATTATTTGAACTTTTCTCTTAGTCAAATTTATATTTTACAACTGAAAAGATGAAGAAATTGTCGCAAGGAGTTTGTGACATTTTTTTGGTGAATTTTTCAAATTTTTTAAGAATTAATTATGATTTGTGGAAGTCAAAACATTGTGAAATAGTAATAAATGGATGAAATGACACATGACAGCGCCTGATGGCTGGGTCCCGAGCTTTTTCAACGGGTGTCAGTATCTCGTAAAGCCATATGTCATTATTCTTTCATCTTTGTGAGTTTTTCTTAAAAAATTCACGAAAAATCATTAAAAAAATCAGAAAAATACACCGAAAATTTCTACGAATTCCTTGCAACATTATCCTCGACTCTAATATGTGAAAATCAAATTTGACATTGGGAAATTTGAAGTAATAATTGGAGGAAGAGTTGTAGTAATGAAGACTAATGATTTTCAACTTAGCGTTACAATTAGTTTGGAATCAAACTTGACTTTGTGAAATTTTTTGAATTTTTCTCTTAGTCAAAATTATATTTGAAGTCTCAAATGATGTTGGAAATGTCACAAGGGGTCCGGTGTCCTTTTTAGTGAAAATTTAAATTTATTAGGATTTTTGGAATTCAAAATATTGAAAAATAGTAATAAATAACAGAGAATGACACATAGCCGTGCCTGGTGAGTGCATCATCAGCTCTTTCAATGGGTGTCAGTATCTCGTAGCACCACGTGTCATTAATATTTCATTTTTGTGAGCTTATCTTAAAAAAATTCAAGAAAATTCATTACAAAAATCAGAAAAATACACCAAAATCTTATGTGTGTGTGTATATATATATAGGTCAAATTCAAGATTAGTTTCTTCAAGAGTATGGTTTCTTGAAGAAATTGGTCATTACTCCTTGAATCCAAATTTTGGTTTCTTGCGATTGACTAGTCATCATTATATGTTGTGTGCTGTTTATTTGATTATAATGTTTTCACACATTTTCACCATAGTTGTTGCTAGCATAGGGGATGCCTAGATTGATGAGTCCTTCTGAGTGCCTAGGTTGCCACTAGTAATCTTCTAGGTTTGCAGGTACAGAATGCTCTGTGTGTGTGTGTGTGTTCTAGGTTATGATTTTTCATGACTAATCAGTTGACTAGTCATAATTATACTTAGTCAAGTTTTGAAGTGTGTGAATATTGCTGTGTCTGTTTGAATAGAATTTAAATTTACGTATTGTCACCTAAGTACCAATTTCAGAATGATTGGTTTTTGGGATAGTTTTTTGAATAGCAACTATACAAAAAAAGGTACAAGTATAATTTAACTATACAAGACCCTACATCAGCAAAAGATGAGGCGAAAAGCGGACTATGCCCGGTGGTGGCTCACTGTGCACGGTTACTACCTAGGGGCGCAAAACATTTAAAATGTGAGTGGACCAAAAACAAAGTTTTAGAAAATAGCATACGAACATACTAACCCAACTGTAAAAACAGTTATGAAAACTAAATCAATTTCCTCATATATACTCGTACCGAAATCAATGCATTCATATATATATATATATATATATATATATATGTTTATAAGCCAATCATACTCTTAGTCAAACATCAATTCCTCAAAAGCATTGAAATAAACTTTAATCTACCACCTAGGTGTACCCATTTTATTTCCGTTAATTCTTTATAATCCGTCAATTCCCTCGCATCACCATTGGTGACACGCCCTCGCAGGTCTCAGTGACACAAGGTCGACACAAGCCGCCTTTCTCGCAGGATTCAGGGAATCAGCATTCCTCGCTCCACACGGTCTGGGTACCTCTAGGACTCGTGGGGCAACTGTCAAGCAGGCTGACATAACTGAAGGCAACAGAATTACCGAAGGCCACATTTACTATACTTGGGTACCTAAGTGGCTTTAAGAAAATATAATTTTCTGAAAAAGATAATGACGAATAAAACGAATTATTTATCTGTAAATCCTACTGCCATCTAATCAAATAATTATCTAATTCTTATTCTCAAATTCTGTAAAACATTCTCAATTCGGCATCATATAATAAGGTATTAAACTCAACAAAACATGCTAAGGAAAACATGATCTACTAAATACTTAATTAGGATCAAACAATATAATTCTTCTACGTTAAAACATTTATAAAACAAATAGTCCACTCACTGATGGTCCAAGCTAGCTAGACCTCTCGAAGGTCCCTCATGCGGGTCGGTCTGGCCTCGGGTGCCTGATTAATCCATCAAGAATATTTAATTAATAAAACTGCTCGGTATAAGTATTTAATTAAAACCCTGACCCCTGGCTCCTAGAAGTATGTGCACTAACTTTAAAATCATTCATATGCCCACAAAAGCTTTCCTTACATTTGGAATGGGTTAGAAGTGCCTCGGGACTCAAAAAAGGCTAAAGTCAAAAAAGTGAACCTAGGACCCCGTGGGTCCACGACCTCTAAATTCGGCTCTAGAAGCTCCTAGAGGTTTCAATATACCTAGGACACATGTCCCGAGAGTTTGATCTCGATCGGATGGTTGGATTGATCACGATCGTACAATCGGACAATTACCACAAACCTAGCACTAGGGTTGGCATTTTCGGAGTATGCGGGACTCCGATTTAAGATCCGTCTAAACCTACACGATCTTGAAATTTTCTGGATCAACCTAGAACAGATTGACTACGATCCAACGGTTCAAACGTGTCGAACCCGGAAATCACACAATAGGCGAGATTAGTTCGGGGTTCTAACGTCCTCCAAAATGAAATTTGCGAATACCTACACGCTTGTGAGGACCAAGAGATCATCTTAGACCACAAGCTAGGCCACCATGCGGCCCACACGCCGGAAGTGCGTGGGTGGCTTGATCAATTTTCGGCGGCCGGAAATACTTCAAACCTTCTGTCCAAACTCATACCCTAGGTGTAACACCCTATTTGGAACCACTTTTATTCTTGGACCTACCCCAAAAACTAGCCGGAAGTGGCCAGAATTGCAATCCCAAAATCGGCCGAACCCTAACTCGAAAATCAAACTATCTACGCTTCGAATCGATGAAAACCTACCCAACCATCAGCTATAGCATGGAAAATAGGTGGAAAAGCATACCTCACTCGTCAAGATTGGTGGCCAGAGGACAGCGTACAACGCCGGTGAAATTTTGACTGAAATTGGTCAGGTTTTGTGGTTTTTCGGCGAAATCGCGACGGCGAAAGGGCGGGGAAGGCGTCAGGTTTAACGGCGCGACTTGGCCAGTGCGGTTGGGTCCAGTCTGGTGGGAAGTGACGATGGCTGGGTGGTTTGGTGGCAGTCAAGAAAAACTAGATGGGGGAGTGGTACCACGAGAGAGAGTGAGGAGAGAGAAGAAACGGTTCTTTAAAAAAAAATTATATATGACCTGCAAAATTACCATTTTGCCACTCATCGTATTTCCTTCAATACGACTCGGATCTGAGTCCACTACATGTCTACGGACTCGTTTCGTCGCATTCTACACAACGATGCAAATGAAAATTTTAAATTCCTTCTCGATCAAACAGTCAACTTTTTTCCTTAGAAATTTATTTTAGGGGCAAAATTGTCTTTCTCTCTAATAATTAAATATTATTTAAGGACCAAGTTATTATATTTTTGGAATCTGATTTTATTTCTAGATTATCTTGTAAAATACTTATTGTTTAATATGTTTTAGCTCCAGTCCATGTGTGTGACTTGCAATTTGTATGTTGTAGCTCCAGTGCATATGTGACTTTATTATTAATTGTGTTCGTAATTTGTTTATCATTTGATTTAGGCGGTATCAATATACATTTTTGTTTATTGTGGGTCAAAATAATAGATATTGTTTAGTACGTGATACATTTGGCCGATCCCACTTCACTGTTGGTAAAAATTTAAACAAAGTTTTAAAGGCCTTGAACACAATAGCATCGAAAATGCTAGCCAAACCCGGATCCGTGGTACCAACTAAAATAAGAGAAAGTACAAGGTTTTACCTATACTTTAAGGTAAATGTGTTTTTTGGTGTAATTAGTTTTATTATACTTTTATGTTTAATAGTATCTTTTAAACTTTTGGGTTTATTTTAGGATTGTATGAAGCTATAGATGGCACACATAATCCAGAAATGGTAACAGGATGGGACGTAAGTAGCTATCGTAATCGTCACGGTACGATATTACAAAATGTATTAGTAGCTTGTAACTTTGATTTGGAATTCATATATGTCCTTAGTGAGTGGGAGGGCTCAGCTCATGATTCAAGAGTACTACATGATGCTTTAACAAAGAGGAATGGACTTAAAGTACCACAAGATATTTTTTAATTTTATAGTTTACATTAGGTCATACATTGGATACTAACATATATGTATATTATAATACATATGTATATAATATATATATATATATATAGGGGCGCATCCGTGGCACCATTTTTTTGACACAAATTTTGACACAAGTTCTTGACCATTAGATTAATACAAGTTCTTGACCCTGGGTCCCACTAGCCCGGGCAATTGTCGACTGGGCTCAAGCCTGAATGCGTTGATGTCAGTGAGCGGAATTCAAATTTTCTTTTTCGTGCGCCAACAGTAAAAAAAATTTGACTTCCTCTCGCAGACTTTTTTTTTTCATACTTTGTAATAACCCGATCCTAAATTAATATTAAATTATTAATTTATTCAAGTAAAATATAATTTTACCCCGAGAATATTTTATTGGTTTAAAATTTGACTTTTTGTTCAGGAAAGAATTTGGAGATTTGGATAGTACCATTGCGTAGAGCACCTAGAGATAATCTGTAGATATGTAGTGGGCTCAAATCGGAGTTGTAACAAAGAAGTTACGATCAAAAGTAGTCCAGTGGCAAAACCATAATTATTTCGAAAAGGGAGTTTAAAATCCAAAAACCTCTCTCTCTCTCTCCTTTCTCTCGCGCAAACCTTTCTTTCTTTCTCCTCTAGTCAGAAACAGCCACGACATCCGTGGCTTCCAGCGGCGTTTCCAGCCACGTCTTGTGGTCTCCGGCCACCAAATTGGTCCAATTCCTTCATATTTCTCTCCTTTACACATCCATACCAATTTCCAGCCCCAAATCTAGGGGATTAAACCCAAAATTCAAACGAAAAACCAAGCCCATTTCGGCTATTTCGAAACAGCGGCCACCGACAGTTTTTCCAGCCAACTCCGGCCAACTTCGGCCACCATTCGCCACCAAATTACTTCCAAAACACTCCCCTACCTCCCTTTTCTAATTTCCCTCAAAGACCTTGCCCAATTTCATGTAGAATTGATGCAATCAAACCAAGAAATTTCTAGGTTTTTCAAGTGTCAAAATCATTCTTTCGAGGGCTTTAATGGTGGGATTGATCTTCGAGCAAAGATATAAAGTTACTACTCTTGATGTGCTTGACCTATATGTATGAATATTGGCCCGCGGATTGGAGTTTTCCAACTGTTCGATTCAGACCAAACTTGCAGGGCATATTTAGTAAAGTGTGTTGAACCTATAGGAACTCTCGGATTGGTAATCAGCAGTCGTGGACCCCAAGGGGTACAGGGTTGACCATTATGGGAAATTAATCGCTTATTTAATCTCGAGTTTTTTCAGACCATTCCACCTATCAGAAATCTTGAAAATTGGCCTAGGAACCTTCTTAAGTTACGTACACACACTTTTGAGGCCGGGGTTAGGGTTTTGATTAAATATTTGTGGTTGAGCTATTTTATTAATTAAACATTTTTAATCGCTTAAATAGGTACTCAGGCTTCGTTGAACCCGCAGGAAGGACCCTTGAAGGGTCAGGCTAACTCGGACGCACAGTGAGTGGAATTTTATTTTATAAATGAATTTTATGCAGTAAATTTTTTATTATTTCTCTGGAATGAATTATTTATGGTTTTGCTTTCCAAGCAATTAGTTTGAATCTAAATTTTTTTATTAAATTATGTTTATGTTTAAATGTGAATGGCTTAGAATTATAATTTTTCCAGGAAAGGTTTTTAAACCACCATAGGTAACCAAAATGTTGCCTTCAGATAATATGTTGCCTTCAGATAAATTGTTACCTTCAGTTATAATGATGTCCACGAACATCCTAGCTGCCTTCGGTTGAGTCAGCGTGCGTTTGATAGTTGCCCCACGAATATTATGGATATCTGGACTGTGAGGAGCGAGGAATGCGACTTAGGTTGACCAAGTGTCCCCTTAGTCTTGCGAGGAATGCGGCTCGGGTTTACTTTATGTCACCGAGGCTTGTGAGGATGTGTCGCATTATGTGACATAAGGAATTGACGGTGTAATGTGAGGAATAAATATAAAAATTGTGGAATTGACAGATATATGATGGGTACACCTAGGTGAAAATGAATTATTTCTTTCCAATGCTTTCAAAAGGTTTTGATAATTTGATTGAATGCATGATCAGTTATATGTATATAAATATGCATGTCTTAATTCTTGTACGAATATAGAACATGGATATAATTGAATTTTCAAATGGTTTTAACAATGGGGTGAGTATGTTGATATTATGTTTTCCAAAACTTTATTTTGTCCACTCACACTTTTAAATGTTTTGCGCTCCCAGGCAGTAGTCGTGTACCAGAGCACCACAATAGGACCGTCATCACTCATCACTCCTCCTTTTCCTCTTTGTAGGATGTTCTCTTGTACTGTTCTACTTTTGTAATTTACTGAATTAGCATGCTTTGAAATTACCCTAGAATTTCTATAAGGCCTAAGGCCATAAAGATTTGTTGTTTGGTTGTGAATTGGGTGTTGCACAGGTGAAAAAGTTTGAGAATGAGCAATTTACAGTTGTGACTTTGCTGAATTTTTGGCAGAAGTCAAACCCTATAGAAATTTTTGAATTTTAGTTAGAAGGGCAATTTGGTCAAGTGTGCTCGACACCTGCCAGGTGTCAGACACGCACAAAGTTCGGCTCAGATTCCAAAGTCGAATTCGGGTCGGGTCCTATCATATTTAATTTAATTGAAACCCAATTCATATTTATTTTGATTATATTGTGTGTTTTTATTTTCATTATTTTGTATATGTAGAATATATTTAATTTAATTGAAATCCAATTCATATGTATTTTGATTATATTGATGGTCTGTTTATATTGTGGGTATTTATTTTGATTATTTTGTATATGTATAATTATTAGGGAACGATTTTTTAAAAGAAAGTCATCATCAGGTTCAGGTAGTTCGGATAATGTTGTTAGTTCAAATAATGTGGGTAGTTCAAGAACTCAAGTTCAAGACAAAGACAGTTAGACGATGTTTTGGGTAATCTTCAAGTATACCCTGGATTAAGAACTCGAATGATAGATTATGATGCTAATATGAGAGATAAGGTCCATATCTACAAAAGAGACATTGTCAACCTAGAGGTCATAATTTCCCACAAAGTAATTTGTCAAGAATTAATTCACGCTTCATTTCCCAATGGTTTGATGAGTTTGATTGGTTGGAGTATAGTCTATCTAAATATGCGGCATTTTGTCTTTATTGCTATGTTTTTAAAACCAATTTTGAACAAGTGGGTAGTGAAGCTTTCACTGGAGATGGATTTAAGAATTGGAAGAAATGGAGAGAAAGATTTAAGATGCTTATTGGACCGGTTGGGAGTGTTCATAATAAAGCTAGAGAAGCTGCTACAAATTTGATAAATCAAAATACACATATTGAAAACGACAATGAGCAAACACTCCGGCCAAGCTCATAAGGCTTATCGCACATGCTTGAATGCATCAATCAAGTGCACTAAGTTTTTATTGCGACAAGGTCTTACTTTTCGTGACCATGATGAAAGTGCCACTTCAAGCAATAAGGGAAATTACTCGGAGCTATTGCAAGTGATGATAAAGTTAGAGAAGTTGTGATGGAAATGCTCTGAGGAATCTCAAATTCGTATCTCCTTGCATTCAAAGGGATCTTGTGAATTCATGTGCCCTTGACACTTGATGCTATCATGGATGGTCTAAAAAATATATTCTTTTCAATATTGGTGGATGACGCATGTGATGTGTCAATGAAAGAGCAAATGGTTATGGTGTTGCGTTATGTGGATGACAAAGGGCATATAATTGAAAGATTTGTGGGTATCCAACATGTTATCGACACTACTTCAAGTTCACTAAAGAATACTATTGACACATTCTTTTCTCGCAACGGTTTGAGCCTTTCCAAGCTACGAGGACAAGGTTATGATGGTGCTAGCAATATGATAAGTGAGTTGAATGGCCTTAAAACAAAGATATTGAGAGAACCTTGTGCATATTATGTTCATTGCTTTGCTCATCAAGTTCAACTAGCTCTTGTTGCCATGGCAAAGAAAAATATAGACATTGCCTCTTTTTTTCAACGATTAATAGTATGGTTAATCATGTTGGAGCATCTTGTAAGCGGCGTGATTTACTTAGTGGGCAACTCCAAGAAGAGCTTATGATAGCTTTTGAAAATGATTGTCTTATAACGGGGCAAGGTTTAAATCAAGAAACAAGTCTCAAACCTGCCGGTGACACACGATGGAACTCACACTATGGTACCTTGATTAGCATCAATTATGTGTTTTCATCCGTGATTCATGTGCTTCAAATGGTTATTGATGATAATTCCAATGATAGTGCTTTTGAGTTTGTGTTTCACCTTTTCTTGATGAAATCCAAATTGGGACTCACAAATTATGTGTCACAAGCATTGCAAAGGAAATTGTGAATGCAATGGCTTTAGTGAAATCATGCAAAGAAAAGCTACTTTGGATGAGGAATAATGGGTTCGATGCATTGGTTAATGAAGTATCTTCTTTTTGTGAGGAACATGATGTTCCTAACATGGAAGAGGCATTTATACTTTCAGGGGGGTCAAGGCGTAATGCTCCAATAAAGACAAATCGTCATCATTATCGTGTGGAGCTCTTTATTTATGTCATTGATGAGCAAATTACAGAGTTAGATGATCAGTTTAATGAGTTAAATACCGAGTTGCTTATTTGTTTGGCATGTTTGAGAAAGATTTATTTGTAGCTTTTAATAAACCAAATCTACTTTGTCTTCCTCAATTTTATCCTCAAGACTTTTCGGATGAGGATTGTTTGACACTTGAAGATCAACTTGAGATTTATATTCATTATGTACTTTCGAGTAGTGATTTCTCTCAATTAGAAGGGATTGGTGATCTTGCAAATAAAATGATGGAGATAAGGATGCATCAAGTATTCAATTATGTGTGTTTGCTTATAATATTGTCTTTAGTTTTACCGGTTGCAACTGCTTCAGTGGAGAGAGGATTTTCGGTCATGAATATTATTAAGGGACCACTTCGAAACAAAATAGGAGATCAATGGTTGAGTGATAGCTTGATTGTTTATATTGAGAGAGATATTTTTGCTTGTATTGAAAATGAAGCTATAATGCTACGCTTTCAAAACGTGAAACCTCGTTGTGAACAATTGTAGCTTCTAATGTTGTTTTCAATATGAATTATGAATGAAAGTACTATGATTTCAGTTTTAATATTTTTTTCCATCCTAAATTTTTATTGGGACTTTTACACAAAGACCCTTTATGGTAAGATTCCTGGCTCCGCCACTGAACTCACTTCGACCCTAAAGGCCAATCAACATGTCAACAATGTCAACGTGGTGACCCACTTGCTGATGTCAACAGTCGCTTGAGCAAGAACTACACGTGTGTCATTGGGTACCCATAAATCCTAAGTGTTGAGAACGGTCGGAACCATGAAGCTATGAAGATCGAAGTAGACAGGAGGTGTACTATCAGCTTCATCAGAAAAGTGACATATCCAATGTGGTTCGCCAATTCAACACTGGTGAAAAAAGCAAAGGGTGCATGGCTTATGTGCCAGGATTATTCCGATCTCAATAGGGCCTATCCCAAAGACAATTTATCCTTACCAAGAATCGATCAACTGGTGGATGCTAGTACCAGTCATGAATTTCTCAATTTTATAGAGGTAGAGGCATGGTACAACAAGATATTCATGCATATCACACCGATCAGGAGCACACCACCTTCATTACCGATAAAGGCCTCTATTGCTACAGCATTATGCCCCTTAGCATAAAAAATGTCGGAGCCACTACCAACAGTTGGTCAACCAAATTTCTTCCAAACACATTGGTCATACCATGGAAGTGTATGTCAAAGACATGCTAGTCAAGAGTAAGAAGACCGATCATTACCTCTGTAACCTTTCACTCGTGTTTGGCATCTTAAAGAAATATAAGATGCGTCCCAATCCTACAAAGTGCACATTCGGCAAATCTTCCGACAAGTTCCTCAGCTTCATGATCAGCTAAAAGGGCAATAAAGCTAATCCTAAAAAGATCAAATCATTGCTCAACATGTAGGTGCCAAAGACGCAAAAGGACATCCAAAGCCTCATTGGTTGCAAGCCGCACTTTAAAATAAACTCTAAGCAAGCATGCATATCTCTTTTAAATTTAAGTTTTGTCTTTTTCCTTGACTCTTAAATTAAAGTTAACATACTAGAACTAGAATAGAAATACATACCCAAGTTCCCTTATATATATAGCCCATTGCAAAACTTTAGTTCACTAAGTACATTAAAATTAAAGGATAAACGTATTTTTTATGGTGCATCAGCCTTGATTTATAATAAACTATAAATAAAAAAACACACATTCTCAGTGGTGCTGCTACTATTGCAATGGCCTCTTTACTTGGGACATATGAAATGTCCAAACCCTTCCGTTTCAGCCTCCATGTTATCAACAAATATACAATTTAGTTTTTATTTTTATTTCTTTTAACACAATTAAATTATATATATAAATCACTTACTCGTTTAACTTCATCTCATCCTCATATGAGAATGGTATGATCTCCAACAGATTCTTTTGAGCTATACTAACTATCTCTTGGTGATCTTCTTTGGATACAATATCATAATTGATAGCAATCTTATTGCTTGGGTTCTATTGATTGTTTCTTTTGACAAGCTTCACCTTTCTCATATTTTGAACATTGCTGACCAACAAATGTGGTAATTTGTTCAAGTTTTCTATTACACTGTCTGTTTGGTTCTTTACTTGTTTAGTAGCTTTAAGCAGTTGTTGAGATGACAATTAATGATGCCCAAAAATGGATGACTACTTGGTGGACCCAACTTATCTTCACGTTGGATGCGTCATAATTTTTTTTAAAATTATAACTCAAGAGGGACGCACCATAAAAAATACGTGTATCCTTCAATTTCAATGTACTTGGTGAGCAAAACTTTTGCCTAATAGGCTAAATAGATATATATTATAAAGGGAACATGGATGTGTATTTCTATTCTTGTTCTAGTATGTTAACTGAAATTTAAGAGTCCATCAAAAAGAAAAAAACTTAAATTTAAGAGAGAGATGCGTGCTTGATTAGAGTTTATTCTAAAGTGCACATATTTTGAACATTGCTCACCAACAAATGTGATAATTTGTTCAAGTTGTATATTACATTGTCTGTTTGGTTCTTTACCTTTTTAGTACCTTTAAGCAGTTGTTGAGATGACAATTGTTTATGCCCAAAAATGGATGACTATTTGTGGACCCAACTCATCTTCACGTTGGACGCGCCATAATTTTTTATATAATTATAAATCAAGGGGTACGCACCATAAAAAATACGTGTATCCTTTAATTTCAATGTACTTGGTGAACAAAACTTTTGCCTAATGGGCTAAATAGATATATATTATAAAGGGAACATGGATGTGTATTTCTATTCTAGTTCTAGTATGTTAATTGAAAGTTGTATATTCATTGTTTATGTTGATCTCAAATTGTACTATCAGACATGTTTTCGCTGTTTTTTATTTTCTGAAACTATTTTCTAATAAGCTAGCATACACATTCTTGAATCTTAAAAATGAAAATTCGTTTTCTTGTTCATTTTTTGAAAACATTCTCTAAAAACATTCTTTGAAAAATGTTACCAAATGAGCTCAGATTTGTTTTTCTTTAGCTGGTAAATGCACACACTCTAATAGGTTAAGTGGTATATGTGCAAAATGCCCTTTTAATTTCTTTTATTTTTATGTCAGGAAAGATACTTTATTGATAAAGCACCATAAGATAGATAATGGATATCCAAAAACTCTATCCACAACCCAATCGTCAATACCATGAATAAGAGTAGAACCTTAATAAAAAGATTCGTGGGCTTAGTACATTTATGAGCATTTATATATGTATTCGAGGTCCTAGGTTTGATTCCCCCTCCCCCAATATAGCTTTGTAGCAACCAAAAAAAAAAAGAAGAAAAAAAAGAGAGAAGGGATATTAGTTTGATAAGGTATGAAACCAATGAATTGTGTCATGCACAATAAAAACCATCAAAACCGCGCTCATGCTTTTTTGAAACTATCGAACTATTTTTGGTAGAACTTTATGTCTGCTGGTGCCACAAAAGATAAAAACAAAGCAACCAAACAACTACAGTAAAACAAAAATAATTGATAGAAAAATGTGATAGACCAAAAAATGTGTAACACCATAATCAAAAGAAGGTTTTAATTTCCATCGTATTATTGAATATTAGAGATATGTTTTTTTTATATAGAAAATTTGGCATAAGTTCAATTTTGATGATAGAAGTTGGGTGCAATTCAAGCAAATGTTGTTATCGATTCGAGGACTATCATGCCATGTAATACTTTTCTAATCTGCTGAGTTGTATTTGTGTGTATTTTGTTCTTATTGTGTCCCTGAAGTCTAAAACGGGTAATTTATTATTTATAGGACATTTATTATCAGATTCAATTTATTTTTAATTACATGTCTATTTATTGAATTTTGAAATTTTCTAATCAACTTTAAAATATATATATATTTATTGAATTTGGCAAGAGTGAAATTTTCTAATCAACTTTAATTCAGTGCTTTCGACAACAATTGATGTCATCTCTATATTTGTTGCACTCTTGCAATGTTTGAGAGAAAAACGATAATTGTATTCATAAATTAGGCACAAAGACCATCAACCACAAGGGCAAATACTCACAAAGGAGTAATACAAATATGAAAGCATAGTAACCACAGAGGGTTCATCTAGATGCATGCTACAAAAGGCTAGAGAAATTTCGGCATAAAAGCTGCATGCATGAGCAAACTAGACATGAATCATAGCCCCCAAATCTACCTAATACAACAGCAACTTTTAAACTCTCACAAGTACAGAATACAAGTAGAGATTATAAAACAATCAAACACCCAACTCACGAGGAGTTGATGCAATTATTACAAAATAAGAAAATTGCATACAAACAATAACCAAAAACCAATAGAGCCACCACCACAGTTGTTGTCTCCGCCACCACAGTCGTCATCTTTGCCTTTTAGACAGAGACCACCACCTAGATTGCAGTCACTCACCTTTCAATGAAAAGCCAACCAACAAAACCAAAGATCCAAGTAGATCTTGGTAAAAAAAATCCAAGATCCAAAACAGATTTAGGCACACAACTCAAAGAGGGTGAGAGAGAGAGAGAGAGAGAGGAGGAGGAGGATTGACCTCCTGCCTCTCTCCCAGAACACACAACACAAAGAGAGTGAGAGAGAGAAGGAGGCTACGGTTTACAAGATCCTTTTCTTGCAACCTACATATTAGGTACATTAACATATACTTGCAACTGGTGCTAATGGTGACATTTTTTCTTGTTTGGTAATTCAATTTCTTACTATTATCTCATTATTCTTTTTTAGTTTTTATTTTTCGTTAGGTTGAATTATGTTATTTTCTTGATCTCAATCCCTTTTAATTATAGGTTGTATTCTTGAATTTTGGGTTGTACTAATACTGGAAAAAATTCTAATTGTTGAGTTTTCTTATTTTTCATTAGAATAGGTATATCATATTTTCTTTCTTGATCTAGTTTTTTTTATACAAGTTATTTATTTATTTATGGTTATGAAATTTGTTGTAGGTACCTAAGTTTACCCTATTGTGTAGGTAAAGTAACGTATATATGTTTCTATGTTCTCGACTTGGTGTATCGTATGTGTTTTTGTTATATTCCTATTTAGATCGTAGATACTAAGTTATATCAGGTTTGATAGGAGTTTAAATTAAGTTATACCTTGAGACCCAAAACTTTATTTATTTTTACGTGAACCATTGCTTGATGGGCTTAGAGTGTTAGTAAAGTCGGCCCTTGGTGATGAGTAGAGACGACTTTACCTAGCTCTATATAAGCTTAAGACCCTACTCTCGTAAGATATGTTCTCTAAACCTAATCTCATCATAAAGAGAGAGCTGAAACAGTTTTTGAGAAAGAGTAGAAGTCTTGAGTCGTTCGTGTCTTTTGCCTGAGTTGCTGCTACTGCAATTGAATGAGTTCAGAGATCGTGTACTCAAGGAAGATGACGCCAGGTATGTCTTCTATGCATTTTAGGTTGTGTGAAAGAATATGGACACTTATATACAGAAAATCTAACAGTTTTAGTTCATGTACATGAGTTATAAGCAACAATTTTAACATATTTTCGACAATGTATAATAGTATTTTATGTACCTCTTTTATTTTATTATTTGTCTATTTTTGTATCTGGCGTATTGGTAGTCTTCTAATTTATATTCCTAACTTGTAGGTAGTCTTCTAATTTATGTTCCTGACTTATAAGTAACAGGATTTATCACTAAGTTTTCTTTTGTTTCAAATAATAACACTATTACATAATTTCATGTGGATGCTTGAAATATAATATGTGGGTCTTTACTTTCATTGATTAAATTGTATTTTATCCATATATTAGGCAAACATTATGAAGGAAATAATTCAAAATTCAAATTCTGAAATTCAATTATAAGGAAATAATGAATTAAATTTATATTTTCAATGTGTTTTCCTTATTTACCTCAAAGAGGAAAATCAACACAACAAAAAAAAGTAATAAAAATCAAAGGACCTACATCTAAAACAAAAAAACGTGTGGACTAAACCCTATGACAGGTAATCGTTTTGGACCTAAATTTAAGAACCTTTAAAAAAAAAATACAAGCGATATTAGGGGAGAGGTCACATTTCATGATCTCAAGTATATAACAACTACTCTTAACTACTTTAGTTACGAGTCCTTTGTAATATTAGAGACATGTTAAGTTATTTTTGCTTAGTATGTAGAATTAGAAACAGAGTAAAAAAGGAACAATGCAACAATAATAATGCAGCCCAAAAAATAGGGACAAGGGATGTAGATGCAAATATCTAATCGGTACTTAAAAGCAAAACTTGGAGAAGAAAAGAAAACTGAAAAGGTGATGGTTGTACTAGATTAACGTTACACTTGAAACATATATTGGTGCTTAGTTCCATTTACACGTGAAACATATAGAGAGATTCACTATTATACCCAATATAGGAGTCCAGATTAAAAATAATAATAATAACAATAATAATAATAATAATAATAATAATAATAATAATAATATATAATGGACTTTAGAAACACATCCAAAGTTCATTTATAACATAACAAAAAGGCTTTTGACTTTTTATGAATTACAAAACTGCCATTGATTTCTTAAAACAAGCCTAACCCTAAAACCTCATTATAAAAAACCTAAAATACTCAATATGACATCAAAGTAATTTAATAATCAAAATTAAATTACATAGGGACATATGTTATTTTTTGGGTTTGTTTATAAAAATTAAATGGTATAGGGTTTATCTATATCATTAGTACTAAATAATGAGTATATGACTAAATATCTCAAACATATAAGGCTTCATGGCAGTATTAGTAGTTGAAGCATAAAGACATAGTCTGAAATTAAGACAGTGAAGAGAAGAATTAGGAAAATGAGAGCGAAGATAAAAGAGATCTTAAGAAAAGTCATACATGTACTAAACATTTCTTCATCAATTACTATTTGACATGTGTACTGAAACTATTCTTTTTGCAATGTGGATAAATTATTTTTATATACACGTAAATAATAATTTGTCTCTAATAATAAATGTTATCTTAAATCAATAATTCCAAAATCAATAATTCTTTTGGATTAAATCCTAAAATCAATTTAAAAGTCCCAAAAATTGGCCCAAAATAGAAGGCATGTCCAAAATTGTTTCTCCCCTTTTTAATTTAAATTTGAACTGTTCTAATTTAGAGCTATCTTGGTACCAGGAATCTTGTGGCTCTAAATCGTCTCGTAGTCTGTATCCGACTACATCTTATCCCAATTCCCCCCAAATAAAACCAAGCTACACCTTTTTTTGTCCACACAACTTGCAACTCCTTCGGTTCTCTCCGTTGAAGACACGTGTCATTCAACTCCAAGCATATTAAGACACGTGTCAAGCGAGCCCAAGCATACCAGCCATGTATATGGCGTGCAAATCTATGCGGGACCTCGAACGTGAAAGCGTTTACAGCACTTGACATGTGAAAAGACCAATTAGACCACGTACCTGGCGCCCTGTGACCCTGCGAGGGGCCGAATTAATTAAATAATACAGAGGCATTTGTGGAAATGAAATATTAGATGGTCACGGCATCCCGAGCGCAATTTTCAACCAAGTAATAAATCTGATTTCTCTCTTGTGGGACCAGATTCGGACACCTGGCTCAATGAGAGGGCAGTTTTAGATGGAGCCCTCCTCAACCACTAATCTCACTCTCCCATTCTCAGCCACAAGAAATCACAGCAACCAGCTCTTCTCTCTCTCTCTCTCTCTCTCTCTCTCTCCCTCTGTAGCTCTATTTCTATCTTGTTCTCTATCTACAAGTTGCTTTATTTGGAATAATTTTCTTAAAGCAATAAATTATAAAAAAAACCTGACCATCAAAAAACTACGGCCGCCTCATTTGTTGTCCAGCTGAAACACACTGGGCATCTCAAAGACTCCAACTTCAACTTGAACAAAACCCATCAAAGATTTTAGCCTTCTATATTGCATTTCTGCATCTGGGCTGACTTACTTCTCTGAATCAGCAACTGGGTCGTCTTCATTTTCTCAAATAATCCATCACAAGGTAATGTTCTTTCATCAGTTTTGCTTATTTAGTATATGTATGTGTTCAGATGGCTGATGGAGAACATGGTTCTTCTCTTAGTTGTGTAAAGTCTTGTTCTTTATTAGAATTTCTGGTTTTTGATGTCTTGGTTGACCTTGTTATTCACAGCTGTTCTTGTATGTTTGATGATAAAGTTGCTTGTATGCTGAGTATTTCTTAATTTGATAAAGTTGTCACCAGATGCTGTGGATGTGTATGAAAAGAAATGAAATTCAAACCTTTAAACGGAATTGGAGAATATTTAAGATGTAGTCAGTATTTGAAATCAAAGAGATTAGAGAAGTTAAATGGTTTTATAATCAAATCCTTCCATATCAAATAAAATGATTTGAGTTTTTTTTGTCCTGCTTCTAGTTCACCTTTTTTGTATTTACCAGATCTGGAACAAATTTTGAACTCTTGTTAATTTGGGTAGATTTTTTTATCACCATAATCATCTTCTTCTTCTTCTTTAAGAAGTTGCTGAACTAATCTCGGAAGTAATCTATCCCAAAAAACAACTTTTAGTTTTACAAGGAGGGTCTACTTCTTGAAATATTCCACCACTAGAGCACAGTAATAACACATCTAGGTCTCTGTTTGATTGCCAAGAAAACTGAGGATTTAGGAGTTAACAAAACAGAGGTTTTGTAGGTAATTTTGTTGCTTTGTTATTTAAAATAACTGCAAATGGCAAATTCCTGTGTAGTGATTAAGTAATCGTACAAGACTTGAAGTATATGACTAGGAGAACCACCATGACGGGGGAATATAGGACTTTTTCCCCTTATTTTGCTTCTTCTGATTTCTTGATGACCAGTCAAAATATGTAAATATCAGAATTACCTGTTGTCATAATTACTCATTTTATGCTTGTTTATAATATTTCGTGTTTCTTATTTCAGAACAAGTATCATGGAGTGGTATTACGGGAGTGGCATGGATGATGTTGTTGTTCCAAATGATGGGGGATCGGACAGGCTTCCATCTCCGGACAGTTGGTCGAAATGGGGAATCAGTGCTTCCGAATGCTTTCAGCCCACTAATAAATGCTTTTCTATATATCCACAATTCACTAAAGAGCTCAACTATAATGGTAGCAGTTTATTTGATGACATGGAGATGGAAACTTCTGTTAATGAAAAAGATCTATCTAGCAGTTCAAGTGTGTGTGAAGGATTTTCCGAGGACTCTCTTCAGCAGACCACACATTCATTAAATCGAACCAATAATCAGCTTGAAGACCTAGCAGGACTCGAACAGATGGATGACATTTTCTTGTACAAGCGTAACCTCTGGGATTAAGATACTTGATTTAATGCCTGTAGGAAACCATGTAGTTTCTTAACTGCCTTAATTTGTGAAGATCAATTGTGGCATCATAGGGAATCCAATGGAAATTGAATCGCTCCATTGTGTTTTCATGTCATTTCTGCACTAGATTATCTTGGGGTTGGTGCCATTACAGAAGATGGCATCGACCGCATGATAGTCAACAGTAGAAAAGCATAATAACAAACTGATTCTATACCCCCATTCTTTGCAACATCCTATTTTGTTTTTGTTCCTATTTTAAAATATCAAAATTTTATCACTGGTGATGCAATAGAGCCATTCAATATCCATATGATTTCCAATATGCCTAAATTCTATGTGCTTTACTTTAATCAAATGTCACCTTATTTTTGCTTGTGTTTGGTTTCTCATCTTCTGGCTTTTCCTTAATGCAGGAGTTCCTTACTTGATGATCTTCCTGGGGCAGAAAATGTCCACAAGTCATTCTATTTTTGTCCTGATTCCAATGGCATGTTGCCCCCTGATAATATCTCGACAAGCATGAGTTTGGAATCACAAAGTTTCTCAAGCAGTGCACATAGTGCAGGAAGCTCAAAGTATCTTAAAAATCATGCATTTTCACCAGCGGCGGGTTCAGAGAAGGGGCATGCCACTACTTCACAGTATATTCAATGCAACTCAGAGCAAAAAGCTTGCCCATCAGTAAAGGTGAGATTTTATTTGCATTAAGTTTGAAATTGGCCAGAGGGCATGGTAGCTTGCCTAATTCTTCGCCTGGGACAGCTGTCTTCTGACATGCTTGGGTTACTAGCAGTGTGATTATATGTATATGTTGAAGATAGGTATCTAAATAGCTATTACTTGCGTATTGCTGAGAAGTTTGTTGTACCTGAAAGCCGACCATTTTTGCTTTAACAGGCGATTCATAATGCCATGGGCTCTATGTAGTTTCATGTGAAAGATGGTTTCTATGAGTTATAGGTTTTTTCTAAGTTATCATGTCACCGTATCCATTAGCATTCTGCAAATATCAAGATTTTGTCAATTAAAATTTTAACTTTTTGTCTTCATTAATTTTTTACTTCTTAAAGCTCTTTTATGTACTTCCTCTCTTCTTCTCTTCTCTAGTCACTCTTTTAACTTTCTCTCTACTCTCTATTCAAGCGAAAAGAAAAACAGAATGTTAAAATCCGGGCCCTCAGTATTGTTTCCTTCTTTTATTTTGAAGGAAAACTTTTACTTGATTTAAATGAAAAATACTTTTCCATTTGCGGAGGGATATGTATGGTCGTTGTATACTTAAATTACGTATCACTGCTCTCTATGTCTGGACTCTTTTGCAAGGCAAGAAAAGGGAAGGGGGCTTTTTTTTTCCCCTCCTACTAAATTTATTTTTTTTAACAAACAGAGACCCTTGCTGAAAGTTGCTGGCGTCTGTTATTGAAGTTGATTTGTAGTGCTAGTTTCTTGACTTTCATTTACTAACATCTGTAACATTGCTGTAGTAGTAGTTTCCTTGACTTCTTATGTCTTATAGCTTCTTGACTTTCAAGCTTATATCTTATATATGTATTTCTTTTTTATGATACAGGCAGAAAGCGGCTTTGCCCCACCTGAGCAAGGCAGCATGAATGGACTTCTGGGTGAGGAAACATCAGTTGAAGAATCGGTATTGCATGAACTGGAAATGGTGATGACACAGGTAAACTTAGATCTTGAAAGTAGAATAAAGCGCATGTTGTGAAACATATCCTTCACATTCATTATTGGTTATGGAATCTTACTCTGTTGTTGAATTATCAGTTGAATGAAAAGACACGAATTTGCTTTCGCGATGCCTTATACCGCCTTGCCAACAACTCAAAAGGAAATCTTGCTACACAGAGCCAAGATGGAGACCAAGCGAGTGAAATTGCAGAACCCTCTTCATGGACAGCTCAGGATGAGACTATCAGGTATATTGTGATACTTGCTACATTTACCTTTGGTCTCTTTAGAGTTTGATCCATTTGATGTTAACAATCTCATCATGTTATCATGTATGAAAAATGGCATTGCTGAGTTGTGATTGTCAATTTAAAAGCCACTGGTTTCACATTGGTGATAGGGTAATTTGTGGTAGATTTTTTGGGTGAAACCTTCATTGCTGACAGTGGTAAAGTTAGCTAAAACTAATAGCCCTGAACTTTTTTACTGCAAGAGTAGCTATGATGTTACTTTTGGCAGGGGAGGATTCTTTTATGCTTTATGTACTTATTACCAAAAGAGTATCTTGTTCTCCAAATTTGAAGTTCTCATCTTTGCCCTTGCATTGCTTTGAAGTACTCCGGGGGCATTCCTACATTAGCTTGTAGTTGCGATATTGACCACACCAAACTGGGCGTTACGCACTGGTTTGGGCAATGAATCTTATGTGCAATGTGTGTTCTTACTTTGGCTTGCGGTTTAGTTTGTTAATGTTTCTGCTGCGTCCTTGTCCTTCTTGTTGGCACTCAGGATATCTTGATCAGAAAAATAAATTTCATATTCAGGTCAGGGAGCAATAAGGGTACAGAATCAGAGACAAACACCATTGACAGAGCCATTGCAAACCTCATGTTCAATGAGATGGACTTTAATGTGCAACCTCTTTCTGGAGGAGCACCGTTAGACCCCAAACAAGAAGCCAGTGGAGTGACTGGGCAGCAAACTGACAACACCTGTCGGCCACAAATCTCCCATTCACATCTCCTGTCATTTGTACCACATGATGCTGAAGTTCCAATACTTGGAGAACGAAGCATGCATGCTGAAACAGATCATCAAATACACAAAAGTTTCTCTGCATGTAATGCAGGTGGAAAGAGGAAGGCTCCAATGACCGAGTTCGAGTCTACAACTGGGTACTAAACGGCCCTTCAAAGAACGGCTTGATGGCAAATCTTCAGTGGCCAAAGAACTTTTGGAGATATTGCTGTTAGAGCATTCAATTACTTTGCTTGTACATATTATCCCATCTCTAGTTAGTGTGCAATGTTGAAAGATTGCTGCATCCGTTGAGCTCAGTTTTGATCGACATGTGAATGAGTGAATTTAATTATGTAGCTTGTCATAGACATGGAATTACACTTTCCTTAGTGAAAGCTAGCGCTTCTACGTTATAATTTTATAGTTTCAAGACTTGACATGCCTCCTCCAGTTTTACGGTGATCTGTTTGGATTATTTATTTTCATCGTAAATTACATGCGTGTCTCTATCTGTAATTACATGAGAGATGGAACACAGTTTTATAAAACTCGATATATGGATACACAGTTGCATACAACTCGATTTTTGGAAGATATTTTTTTTAACAAGTCAAACAATTTTGGTTTTAAAATCTAGCGTAGTTTCGTAAAGCTCCCTTCATCAAAATTTTCCTCATGAGATCTCCAGTTTCCCCCACCAACAACCTACCGACGCCACTCGCCGCTGACAACCCACCTCACCGTATCCCCGCCACTCGCCAAACACTACCATCAAAAAATTGTATATAAAATGATGGTTTTACCCTGAAAAAATAGACATAATAATTTATGGAATTTGACGGAATAACTCAATTAGAACAGGTATAAGACTTGAATGACCAAAATGATGCCGAAACTAGTTGAAGGACCAAAATAAAACTTTTCAAGAACCATTGCAGCTAAAAATATCTTTTATTAAAATAACCGTTTAAGTTAAAAATTGTAGTCAAAATAGCAAGCAGGACATCTTCGAATTTTGTCGACATTGACTTCAGAACACCACGACATGCGCACAAATTATTCTAAAGTCAATTAGAGGACGTTTTCTTCACCTTTATCTTTTCGTTTCTATATAATGGAATTTGCTTACTTCAATTCGAACATTGACTTTCCTGATCTCAAAAGAAAAAAAAAAGGTTTTTATTTTGTTTGAAGTTCCTCGTATGCCTACCTTCGAGTGATCTCACCCAACTACATTTGGGCTAGAGTGGGCTCCAACTCAGTATTGATATTGTTTGTAGGCTTAGTGGTATAAATCAAATTTAGGTAAAGTAAATAATAGTCTAGTCCTCTATTTAAAATAAGTCCAGCTCTCTGTGTGGAAATAAATCCACTCTTGAAGCATATTGGAAATAGTAAACATGCAATCCATAATCTATATAAATTTGATTAGAAGCAAACATCAGAAATTTTCTTTTAGCCGTTTAAAACGCCATATTTGAACCTTTAGAGCCTAGAAGAAATAGCATATATGTTTTATTTTTGCAACTTGAATTATTAATTAGTATATATGAGTTTTAGTGTTTAGTATTTCTTGTTAGGATATCATGTCACATGATAATAGACTGGCAAAAAGAGGAAAAACTATTTATTCATTCTTAAAAAAAAAGTGGTAACGATAACAAGGATACACCTTCTACATCTGATATTGATACTTCAATTCTTGAGGAACTTACTCAACTCGGATCTCAAGTAGTTGAACAATGTGTTTGATTTGATATTTATTTATATTTTGTACTTCTTTGTGTTATATTTGCTCGTAATGTGGCCTTGTTTGATTTATAAAATTTTATTTACATTTTTCTTCAAAAGAAAAATAAAAGCTTATAATATATCTCTGTAAAAAAAATAAAATTTAGAATATCCCTATAAAAATTTCTGAGTCCGACATTGATCTCACCCCCCATAATTTTTCCCCTTTGGAACCTCGTGTCTGATAGAAGCCTCTGAGAAACTTGAAGGACATGAATTGATATTTTTCACTTTTAAAACATAATATCAATAAATATTCACTTATTATAACACATGAACGAGTTATACTGGATGACAAAACAAAAACCCACTTGCTTCAACCCTAACTTTGTGTATCTTTGTTTAGTTAGTGTTTGGAATTGTACCGTTATTTTCATGATTCATGCCGTATCTTTGTGTACTATTTTATTATTATTATTAGGGTATTCTGCTGAATTGCCCCCTGAACTTGTACATAATTCTCAATTTACCCCATGACCTTTTTTTTTTAGCGAATTAAAGGCTCGAATTAAATTTTATTATCAATGTTCCCCCCACTGTCAAAATTCGAACATTTCATCCATTAGTCCGTCTATTTGACCCACGTTGACGCTTGATTGAGGGTTATTTTCGGCATTAGGCGCGGATTGAATTAGCAACCTCTCCTCTCTCACACACTTCGCACTTCTCTTTCACATTGGTAGGGTAGGGTTAGAAAGGGACCGGAATTTGGGCGAGAAAAAGGACGAAATCAAAGGTTGGAATCGAGGGAATCTGAAAGCTTTTTCATAAAGGTTCTTTTGGCTCTGTTGATTCGACGCAGCATGAGTCTGGATGTGTTGCCTTTGCAGGTGCGGAACAGAGGGCCTCCTCCCAAGTACAGTAAGTAATCGATTTTCCCAATTTGAAATTGTTTAAGCTTGTGTGGTCCTTGGTGTCGGTTGTTTACACATTTTGTGGTGTTGTCTGATATGCTGTTTTGAATATGAAACACTTGTGGTCCCGAAGCATTTGTGTTGTTTTGTCTGCATAATTATCGGTGGACCTGAGTGAATTTGAAGTTTAGAATGGTAGTTGGGCAGTAAAGAAAAGTTGGTGTGGTAAAATAGTGGTTTTATATATAATTTTCTGTTTTTGTTCTCCCTAGAAATTCACCATGGAGGTTATATTTCAGAGGGGAAGTATGTTCGGGGTAAGGTTACTTGGGCAGACAACTGTAATGCTGACCACCTGTCAATGCTTGACCTGTTTGATGTTGCTATCTCTCTAGGATATGACCATAAAAAAATACAGTACCACTACTGGAACAAAAGAAGGGGGTTTGTTCCAATTGAAGTAGATGCCCATGTAGTTGAGTTTGTGGAGTATACACCTACTTCTATAGTTCAACCTTTATATCTCTCATATAAGAATCAACCGCATTTCCCAGAGAGCCAGGCATCTGCATCTACTCCACAATTGGGGTGGAAGTAGAAGTTGAAACTGAAACTGATGTTGGTGAGTTGGGGAACCAGTTTGTAGAAGTGGATGTTGATTTAGATGATGATGGTTATGATGAGGTACATAAGGAGGGAGATAATGAGGCAGATGACAGTGAAGGAGTGTAGAAGAGGCTGAAGATGATGACAGTGAGACAGACATTAAGTTGATTGACTCCGAGTTCGAGAAGTCAGATGAAGAAGGGTTGAAGACAGTCTTGGAAGAGGATGATAACTTGTTTGATAAACATGTAGTTGATGAAGAAAATGATGAATACAATGAAGAACCTGGTGAGGTTGACAGTGAAGACTACAATACCGACGATCTTGTAAGTCTTGATGAAGAATCTGATGAGGGTGAAGGTGTGAAAAACCGTAGCCGCAGAAGAAAAGCTCCTAGATTTAAGCAGTTTAGAAGAGAATCTGATTTGCTGAAGCCAACATTTCATTTGGGAATGGAATTTACCAACATGGAGCAGTGTAGGGAAGCAATAAGGTATTATGCAGTTTCATGTGCAAGGCCATTGAAGTGGGTGAGGAATGATTCGAATAGGGTGAGGCTCAAATGTGAAGGAGATAAAAAACAAAATGTTCCATGTCCTTGGATGCTATATGCTTCTCATGTGGGGAAAGGTCCAAGTACAAGGATTAAGACATATGTTCCAAGGCATACATGTGGAAGGAGGCAAAGAACCAAGTATGCCACTTCATCATGGCTGTCGAAGAGGTTTGATGAGGAGTTAAGAGATAATCCCAATATGAAAGTGACAGATTTCATGAAGTTAATAAGGAAACATTATGCCATAGATGTAACTGAGGCTCAAGTTTATAAAGCCAAGAGTTTTGCAAAAAAGAGAATTCAAGGTAGTATTGAAGAGCAATATGGTAAGTTGTGGGATTATTGTGAAGAGTTAAAGAGCAATAACCCTGGAAGTACTGTTATTGTGAAAACTGAATTGCAAGGTGAGAATCCTATTTTCAAGAGGATTTATGTATGTTTTGGAGCTCTTAAAAAGGGATTTGTGGAAGGATATAGACCAGTGGTGGGTTTTGATGGGTGCCATGTTAAGGGTCCTCATCCAAGACAGATTCTAAGTGCAGTTGGGATTGATGGAAATAATGGGATGTATCCAATTGCTTTTGCGGTTGTTGAAGTTGAAAATACAGAGACTTGGGGTTGGTTCTTTGACATATTCTTTCAAGATGTGGGTATTGAAAATGGCAATGGATGAGTTTTCATTACTGATAAGCAAAAGGGTTTGGGGAATGCCCTTCATGCTTTGATGCCCAATGCTGAGCACAGGCATTGTGTGAGGCACTTGCACAATAATTTCAAGCTTGCAGGCCATACTGGTGCAGCTTTCAAGCAGAGGTTGTGGGCAGCATCTAGGGCAACAACAATACCTGTATTTGAAGCTGAAATGGAGCAGATGTTGGGTCAATCTCAGGCAGCTTATAAGTGGCTTCAGGAGAGACCAACTGCTCATTGGAGTAGATCACACTTTAGTACAGTCCCAAAGTGTGATATACTTCTAAACAACTTGTGTGAGTGTTTTAATGCTGCAATTCTAGAAGCAAGAGATAAGCCCATTGTTACTCTTTTGGAGAGAATTAGAACCTACTTGATGCTTAGAATGGCTAGACTTAGAGAGACAGTGTGGCCCCATGAGGTTGGTCCAAGAATATTTGGTATTGTGGAGAAGAATTCAATTGAAAGTGGCCACTGCATAGCTTCGTATGCTGGTGGGGGGAAGTATCAAGTTAATAGCATGTTGGGAGCTATGTTTGTTGTGGATTTAGAAAGGCATACATGTACCTGCAGAAAATGGGACTTAAGTGGAATTCCTTGTCCACATGCCTTGGCTTCAATAGCAAAGAGTAAGCACAGCCCTCTGGATTTTGTGCATGCACTTTACAAAAGACCGGCATATGATAGGGCTTATGAGGGCTATATATCTCCAATGCCTAGTCAAGCATATTGGAGAAAAACAGGGCATGTACCTATCAAGCCACCTGTTTATCGCATCCAACCAGGAAGGCACAAACTTAGCAGAAATAGAGAAGCTGA
>NC_034010.1:4835420-4995743 GCF_000346465.2 Prunus persica
TTTTTACTATATTAACATGTGATTTGTTGTTCTTGACAATGAAGGGGCAACCTAGAGGTAGAGGAAGATGCTGAACTTGGATAAAATATTATGTTTTTTTTTAGTGAAATTAAAAATATAGCATTAAATATAAATATATATTGAAATTATATATTTTTTTAGTTTCACCGGTTCGGTTCGGCCCGGTTCGGTTTTTGAAGACATGGAACCGGATCCGGAACCGGTCCAAACCGGTCCCGTTCGGTTTTTGACCGGTTTTTGACTTTTTGGTCAACTCGGTTTTTTTCCGGTTTGGTTCGGTGCGGTTTGGTTTGGATTTCCGGTTTGCCGGTTTGAGTGCCCACCCCTACTTGGAATAGGTGAAAAGAGGAGCTCAGGCCCCCTATGTCATAAGGAAGACCAATCTATTTGCTGATTCACAAGCTGGCCAAAGTTCACAAGCTCCTTCAGGACCTGCCCCAAGTTCACAAGCTCCTTCAGGACCTGCCCCAAGTAAACAAGCTCTTTCACAATCTGTCCCACATTCACAAGGTCCTTCACAACCTGCCCTAAGGTCACAAGCTCCTTCACAACCTGCCCAAAGTTCACAAGCTCATCAAGGTTCAAGTTCACAACCTCAACCTATGGTAACTTCTCCAAAAAGGCCTAGGTTAAAATCTCCAGCAAAACGAATAAGGCCATGGAGAGTTTAGTCAGCAATTTGAAGTGAATGGTTCAAGAGTTGTTATGTTTATTTTGGTGTTCTAGATCATCTTGGTTTGCAATCTATTTGCTAGTATATTGTTGAACTAATTTTGATATGAAGTGAATGGATGAAGATGTATTTTTGAAACTGAATTTGGACAAGCTTTTATGTAATCACATGTGAATTCAAATGTTGTATATTTTGGCCTTTGAAGTGCAGTTCATTTGGTGTGATAGTTACTATTTCAATGGTCAAAATGACAGCTTGCATTTTCATTCACCAAAACAGTTCTTACATTGTCAATTACACACCCTTTCTTACCCTTACAAAAAGTCAATTACCCATCTCTTTCTCACCATTACAAATTGCCAATTACCTATCTTTCTAACCATTACAAAATGCCAAGCACTCATCCCTTTTTAGCCCTTACAAAATGCCAACTACCCATCCATTTCTACAGCTGCCTATTTGTGCCTTTATCTTCATTCAAAATCAAGCACAAAATAACCCCAAACATGCACAATGACACCCAAAACCATGGGTTTTTCAGCTTCGAATTCCCTTTCTTTTTTTATGCTTCCAAACTGTTAATTCTCCTCAGCAGTCCTGGAATTATTTGCTTAGATCTATTGCACATAACAGGGTCACCCCACTCCCACATTTGACAACGTTTCTGCAAACACACAGTTTTCAAAGGTGGAAATTCAAAACTGCAAATTTGAAACCCAAACTTCAAAATTCAACTCACCTGCGCACAAACATAAAATCTTCGTCCTGGATGTGAAGAGGTCCACGAAGTCTGAATTTTTGCAACCTTCCCACAGTAGCAGACCCGTGATGGCAACATCCATGGATTGCCATCTTCCAACTCTGAACTCCCTCTCTCTCTCTCTCTCTCTCTCTCTCTCTCTCTCAGCAACCTTCAATTTCGTTCGATTCCAACCTTCGATTTCGTCCTTTTTTCCGCCCAATTTCCGGTCCCTTTCTAACCATACCCTACCAATGTGAAAGAGAAGTGCGAAGTGTGTGAGAGAGGAGAGGTTGCTAATTCAATCCGCGCCTAATGCCGAAAATAACCCTCAATCGTGGGTCAAATAGACGGACTAATGGATGAAATGTTCGAATTTTGACGTGGGGGGAACATTGATAATAAAATTTAATTGAGCCTTTAATTCGCTAAAAAAAAAGTCAGAGGGTAAATTGAGAATTATGTACAAGTTCAGGGGGCAATTCAGCAGAATACCCTTATTATTATTAATCAATTTTCAAGTTCAATGGAAAGAATTAAAAGAAAAAACCTAAAAAGACAAAAGAACTCCTTTCAATCTCAGCACACTATGTCTTTTAAATTCCTACAATATGCTTTTCCTTAACTAATTAATTAAAAGATTTTAATATGCACTTGATAGAAAAAGTAACATTAAACAATTGGGAGATTTCTTGTGGCACTATATGATCCCATTTAAAATTTAAACGTATGAAAAAGAAAATGAAGTAAAATATGTTCACAGTCAATTTGCAAGATCAAAAGTCAACTGGCGTGGACGGCTGGTTAGCTGGAAATATTTTTCAAGTCACTTTTATAAATTATGTGACAATTTAAAATTAAAGGAGAAATAAAGACAAAAATATTGAACATGTTTTGTCAAAATAAAAGTTTTTTTTTATCTTACATTTAATTTAGTTAAAGAGAAAAAAAAACAATGCTATTGACCATTTGTTTTACAATTTGCATTAATCGATTGTGCATGTGTTGCATTACTTGTTCCCACTTGATTTACAATCGTTTAGTTCGAATTAGATTTATATATTTAAATACTAGCGTAAGTTGTTTATATGTGAGTAATTGGTAAATCATGAGTCGGTGATTACTCATAGTCATGGCATAGAAAGATTACAAATATAATAAAATTTTCATGTCACTAAATTAGTGCTTAAAAATGTAAACCAAAGTAAAAAAAATTGGGTTAACGACATAAACCGCAAAATTATAAGGCATTTTTCAAGTTCATACACAATTTGTTAGACATTTTTATAGTCAGATTACATTATAAACTGTACTTAATTTATTTTCATCACGAAACTTTTGCAACCAGTTTAATTCTGTTACTGATACTTCGCTTATTTCTAGCCCCACTACTTCATTTCTAGTGGCAAAAGTTTCCACCCGTCGTTAAATAACGACACTCAATCTCAAGTCCCTCAAGCCATCTCATCCGGTAAGCAAGGCAACAATAAAGCCTCAAGTGGGGCTAAGTAGCTTTGAAAATATTCTAGAATAATGTAGAAGCCAGTAGCTAAAGCTAACTAAAAAGAAGTAAGAAAAAAAAAAAAAAAACGAAAGCTGACCACAGCTAGATAAGTATCTATCTTTAGCTAAACCACCAAACTAAAAGCCTAACCATGAGTCACTATAAACAAGGGGAGAAAAAAACATTCGCATATCCTTAATTCCCATTAAATTAGTCAACAGTTCCAACGTGCGCATCACAAACTTAGATTGCTCTTCATATACACCCTCATCCCCACAACCAAGCTCTCACCAAGAAGTCCCAACAAGCATTGCCGGCCTCAGCAATTAAGCCACCCTCCTTTTGCCACCAAATTTTCATATGGCGGCACCACCGCTACCAACCGCGTCTCAAAACCTTAAACCAACTACGCCGCGGACGGTGCATACACCGTCGCCTATCTCACTCCAACCATCAACCAAAAAAAGCCCATCAAAACCTTCAAAACTCTTCCGGCGTTTTCGTGCAGTTTTCCGGTCATTTCCAATCATATCGCCCTCGTGCAAGATCCCCGTTTCGCTCCACGGGAGCCGCATGGGGGAAGGACACACACACATGCACATCCACGGGGGGACGCGGATGACAGGAACCCTATTTGGGTATCGTAAAGCTAGGATTAACCTGGTCATCCAGGAAAGCCCTAGATGCCTTCCCATCCTTGTCCTTGAGCTCGGGATACAAACAGGAAAGCTCCTTCAAGATATGGGAATGGGGCTTGTCCGGATAGCGCTAGAATGCGAAAAGAGGCCCGGGGATAAGACGAAGATCGTGGACGAGCCGATATGGTCGTTGTACTGCAATGGGAAGAAATCAGGGTATGGAGTGAGGAGAGAGGCGACCGAGGATGATCTGAGTGTGATGCAAGTTTTGCATGCAGTGTCCATGGGAGCCGGGGTTTTACCAAATGAAACAGAGTTGCCAGAGGGTGATTTAATGTACATGCGAGCACAGTTCGAACGTGTGGTAGGGTCGAGGGACTCAGAGACATATTACATGATGAATCCTGATGGGAACAATGGGCCTGAGCTCAGTGTGTTCTTCGTCAGGATCTAATTAAGGTCTTAGCTAGGCAAGGGTTAATTAATTATTGTGGCGGGAAAAGAAAATTATATTGGGCTGGATTGAATATTAATGTACCAAGAAAAGAAAATTGTACATGGAAATGGCCTACATTTGTAAAGAAACCCTGAAATCAGAAAAACGTTCTGGCTTTTAGTTGCAATGTCTTCTGTTTTTGTTTTCATCAGAAAAAAAAAAAAAAAAAAAAGACATACAACATTTTTTTTTTCCTTATCGATCTTTGTAACATTTAGTAATTTTCATAATTTTTTGTTCCAAACTATCTAGAACCAGAGCTGTTGATTAAGTACAATGCAACTTTCAATTTGTAACTTAATTATATTACGTATTTTAGAGGTTTGTAGCTCAAGTGGTTAATTAAGAGGCATTACTCTTACACTCAAAGCTCTATGTTCGAATTTCTTCTTTCATTATCGCTTGTATAAAGAAAAGAACTACACCACGTGTTGTAATATATCTTATATATAAGAGATTTACCAATCTTGGATGATCAATGATCGCAATTGTAAGAAAACCTGGTTTATTCTGCAGCTCCAATCCAATATCCAAAATTCCACATCATTAATTGGCGTGTGATTTTGTTAATTGTGTCTACCACGTTTATAATATCTTTGAATAATCCATTAGAATACCAAGTAACATAGGAGCCCGTGGATTTTGGGGGGGGGGGGGGGGGGGGGGGGGGGTTTAAAAATTCCCCCCCGGGAATCCAACCCGAAAACCTTTCTTAAAAAAATAAGGGAGTGCCACTGCACTACTCTAAAAGCTGCGGATAAGTTTGTTTGTTTGTTTTATTTTTTTCATTTTTTCATCCGAGTCGATACAAATGTAGATATATACAAGGAGGTACATAGGGTTTAAAAGAAAGAAAATAAAGTTCAAATTGTACAAGAATTGGTCAACTACACTAATTAGCAAATTAGGAGTAATCCCCTAATTACAACTCATGTCCCTTAAGTTAGTGCATAAATATCATAAATGTCCAACTTGCTAAGTGAGCTATGAACAACTCGGTTTGAGATAAGTTTATATAGTCAAGAAATTTGCTAACTGATGATCTTCGTACTTAAAATATGGCAAGTGAATAATATTGTCCTTCAACTTCTGTCTTTCCACTTGAACATGTTTAGTTTGATCTTATTAAACTGGATTATAGCCGCTTTGTTATCACAATGTAAGTGCATGAGTTTCTTGGGTTCAGAGCCCAACTCTATTAACACCATTCTAATCCACAATAACTTAAAAATATCATGTGCTATCGAATTTGAGCTTTTGTCAACATATTTCTATGCCAAGTAATTAGGTTATTACCTCCAAAAAAAAGTGTAAAACACCTTGATTTAGAGTGTCCGTCAATAATGGATCTAGGCCAAATCTACATCTTCATACCCAACAACATATAGATGTCCATGTTGAAAACATCAACCCCTCACTAGGTATTGACTTCAAAAACTTTAACATATGATTTACAACACTCTTATTATTCACACTAGGCGCATGCATGAATTGACTAACAACACTTATATCATATGCAACGTCGGGCCTTGAATGAGTTAGGTGGATTAATCCTCCAATAAGGCGATGACATTGCTCCTTGTTGGTTGCTATGTGATCACCTCATCACTACGTTGACTTAAGAGGTTAGATTAATTAGATGGTGCGCAAGTTACACAATCACATCCGATGAGGCTCCCAAAAGCATTAATAGTGGCACACTCGCAATGAATATAGCATGTAACACGAAAGCAAAGCCAACTAAGTAATTTGGAAACGAAAAACCTTTATTCAGGCTGAGGAGCTGTCAACTAGGACTGAACTATTGTAGTTCGAATCAAGCAGGATCACAACTGAGATGGTACCAGTATGTAGGACTTGTAAAGCAATCTTCAATCGTGTAAACCTATGAAATCTTTGTTGAATATATATAAGAATAAAAATTGTCATCAGTTTGATATTTGTTGTGATGAGTTATTGTAGAGAGCTAGTAGTTGATGACTTAAGCATCATATATTTATATGAGTCTTGAACTAAGTCACTATTGGCACATCCTTGAGATGTTATCTAAACATCTAAGTTAACCCTTGAAAATATTGTCCTTTATCCAAATATTCTTTCCACTTGGTGTAAAAGTAAATTTTCTTGACCCTCAGTTTAGATAAAGGAATTGAAAATTACATAGAAATCTACGGAATTTAGATTTATATCATTTCAATTTCTAGCAATTGAAGATTTCAGTGTTTGGAATGTCGAATTTTGTAAATGACACTACGGAAATTGGGAAATGACGCTTATTTTGGTAGAAATTAAACTCAGGGATTTGATGCTCTAATTTCCACTCTTTTTTTCGCTCATCATTTAATAAATTACACGCTTAAGTTGCCAAACAAGGGAGTTGTCAATTTCTCCTCTTAAATTCCCAACTTTGAGCTAAATTTTGAGTTATTTTCTGTCATCCAAACGGAAAGACGAATTAAAGTACACATATCAATATTTGTCAATTTAGCTAAGCACGACATCAACAAATAACCAAAAGGCATCAACATTTTGTTTCAAAATAACTAACTCTTTTTTGGCCGGGGCCTAGACGGGCCGAGCTGCAGGTCGGGCTGAGAGTTCAAACCCTTGGCCCATGTACTACTTATTTTTAGAGCGAGCCAGTTTGACTAAGCTTAAGTATTGGGTCGATCATACCTAAATATTGGAATGTACCGGACTTTGGCTCATCAAGTAGACCAGACTTAAACATTGAATTAGATCGGGCTTTAATATATCGGGCCTTAAACTACCCACTCCGGTCTGCGAGCCGTAGGCTAAATGGTGATCCCTAACCTTAAAACTAAATTTAACTTTCCTCTCCTCCCTCATCACCGGCTCGTCTGTATCTTTCTCCGTCCCTCAATTGTTAAAGAAATCATTATGGTTTTTTGTTTTTGGGTCATGCTAGGGAGACCAACTTTAAATACCAACTTGTGTACCAAATCTCTAATAGAGGTGGAGCCCACCAATACAATAGGTCCCAAACTCTATTAGAGAGTTGGTACACAAGTTGGTATCTAAAGTTGGTCTCCCTAGCATTTTCCTTTCTTTTTTTTTCTCTCTCCCTCCTTTTTTTTTTTAAAAAAAAAAAAATATAGACAATGGGCCTATACCTTCTAATCTTCCCCACCCTATGGAGAAATTATAGAATAGTACGGATATACCACGTCAGCATATGATACTCCCATTCAAATATTACCATGTGTCCATTTTAAAATAAAAATTAAACTTTTTTACAGCTGGATTTATTTCTTAATTTTTATGTTATGAAATAACATTAGAAAATTAAAAAACTTAAAAAAAAGGAACCCCTCCGAACCCAACACCTCTAATCCCAAAAACATGCCATGACCGCCACCCATCTCCACATTACCTGCCATGACTGCCACCCATCTCCCTTCCTCTTCCTCTTTCTCTTCCTTTTTCCTTTTCCTTTTCAACCCTTATAGTAATTGTAGGTAATGGAGTTTAAAGAGGGGTAGAGAAAACTAGTATTGACGGTTATGATGATGATGATGATGAAATGGAATAGTGGAAGCGTTGATGTTTGTGTTAATGGTTGAGAAATGTTAGAGTGAATGTAAAACAGAGACCCTTTGACAGAATTGTTGTATTGTATTGATTGAAGTAATTGTTACCAAGGAGTTACAGTATTGGATCTGGGTTTGGAAATAGTATGATGATGGCAAAGGTTATCATGATCAATTTCAAAGAAAGGGGAATTAAGGAAGATGAGGGTTTGGATGCCGGTGGCAAGGTGAAGAAGAAAAGAGATGGGAGGAAGAGGAAGAGAGAGGGATGGCATCCATGGTACGCAGTGGGGTTTTAGGGGAGAGGCAGCGGTTGGGAATAATTTTTTCTTTCTTTTTATGTTTTTCAAATTTCAAATTATATTTCACAATATAAGTTCAGCTGTAAACAAATATTTAATTTCTGTTTTAAAATGGACACATGGCAATATTTAAATGAGAGTATCATATGCTGACGTGGTACATCCGTACTATACTATAATTTCTCCACCCTATGTCAGTCATTGGTCATCTTCTTCGTGAGCCAACGGTTTTTTTATGGGTTGTTAAGATTTTATTTGATTGAAAATTTTGATGGATGTAAATTTGTATGAAAAAGGGAGATTTTGAGTCTGAGTTTTTGAAAACCCGTTATAAAAAACGTTCAATTTTGTTATTTAAAAAGGATTTTATAAAACTATAGCATATATAAAGATATTAGTTGTTAAGAAATAAATCAATTGGTAGGTAGTTTTGAGGAATTGAAGAAGGGGAATGGTTCCACAGCCACAAGGTTCGTCACCAAACCCCAACATCATTAACATCATGCTTGGGTAGTGGAGTTGCTAGTCCAACAATAAAAACATGCATTACTATATAATCCTTTATCACTATTAAAAAAGCTCATTATAAGCCACACAAAGCTCATGGTCTATATTCATGTTGATTACTGACAATTCGTGTTCAAAGAACGTTGGCCACGAATTAGCCACAGGATATCTAATTATGATAGTTGTTGGCGTTGCCATTAAATTTCCACCATGGCAACTGGTGTCTGTGGCCGATAAGTGGTGGGTCCCACTTTATTTTTAGTGATGATGCAACTCTTTATTTATATTTCTCCATCGATGATGATTAATGCATTGGGTGAATGCATAGCATATAGTTTTGGGTACCCGTGGGTGTCTTTCTGGTTTCTTTCTTGGCACCATTTGTTATTTGCAGTGGATATTATTTGGGTCCACAAACATACCGTGAACACACACACAGGTCGTGGTCCCTTCAGTTTCACAACAAATACAGCCTGCCATTGTAAGGGTGGATGCGGAAATTTGCACACGACTGGGCTGCAATATTTTTTCTTGTGTCTATTATGCGTCGGTGGCTGACTAACTTTGTGTACGGACTCGGCTACAATTTTTTTTTTCTTGTCTTGTGTCCATTATGCGTCGGTGGCTGACTAACTTTGTGTACGGAGTTGATTAGGTGTAGTGGATCAGTTCTTGGAAGGGTGAAGTGGGGTAATTTTCACTTTAATGAGATGAATTTTCTAAAAATTAACACCAATTGCTGTATTTCCAAAACCTTGCACTGGTCCGGAGCCCATTTTAGTCTAAGGTTGGCTTCGCTCTTGCTTTTCACCATGTAAATTGTTATTAGAACTCCAAAAAAATCCCATCATGCATGAAAAAAAAGAGAAGAAATGCATGGAAACTGTTTTAGGGGGTTTTAGTATGAAGTATATATTGAATTAATGAGCCATCATTTTTAACCTAAATCGTATTTTGCACTAAAACCGATTTTTCATATTTTGATTTGGTGGGAATTTGATTTTCTAGTATTTTTATTTGAATCCAAATGGGGGGTACTTCCTTATTTACATTGTAAACTTAAGTAAATGGAGTAATATAAAAATAAATAAAAATAAAATGACAAAGACAGCCCACTGTAGCTCTTAGTGTGGTTCCGCCCTTGACTACTGTTATGGCGTGCCAAATGTTTTGGACACTCATGAAATTTTACTCTCTTTTTTTTCAATATAACTTCAACGTTATGAAGAGAAATTTATTAAAAAGAATAAGCAAACAACAGGATAACTGATCAAACTCCCCAACAAAACCAACCCCAAGCATGACTCATGAAATTTTCTTCTTAAAAGCTTTAAGTGCGTATATGAGTATTTTACTAGCTCTACCTTAAGCAACTTTTCTTATAGATTATAGATTTTAGGGTTTTTAGGTCTAATGGTCCCTAAATTTTGATCCGATTCACAGTTTGATCCCTCAATTTCAAAAATCGTTCCCGTGGTCCTTTAACTTCACTTTCGTTAGGACAAATGGTCCTACCATGAATTTTGTTATTTTTTCCTGTTAAATGCAAGGATAAAATAAATTTTTATTTATTTATTTTTATTTCCACCATCTGAATATTCCTTTCACCCAAAAACTAAAAAACTTTCTTCCTGTAACTAACCGCCACCACAGCCTCCCAAGGCCGCCCCTTTATTTTCTTTCGTGCAATGACCCTCAGCTTCTGTTCTGTAACGTTTTTAATCATAAGTGTCGTGTTTATTTAAAAATATATATTTATATTGCTTGGGGAAATTTCTTCCTTAATTAATTACTGATTGGGGCATAATCTTGGGATTTGCTGCATCAACCTTTTTTTTTTCTTTCACTTTTCAAACATCGAATCAAAAAGAATATATATTGAGCTCTGTGTGGTGGGTGATGGCGTCAGTGGTTACTCCCTTTCATTGAAATGCTCTGATCATATTTTATTCTATGACTTTTTGTCTGCTTTATTAATTGTTTTCCTTTCAAGTTTTGCCGCAGTGGGAATATATTTTGCCATAGTTCCTTTTCAAAAATGTTCCTGTAATGATGACCTAGAAATGAAAGCTTTTGATAGTGAGATGGCATTGTTGTCAGCCCAAACCTATGGTTAGCACCGCATTAACTCGCTAGCCAATTGAACACTCTGTAGGTTTACGTATGCATTTGCCCAAATCCAAATCCAAATCAACTCAACTAAATACAATTTTATATCTGTTTCAAATTTAGATTATTTGCCACAATAATGGCATGATAATGATTGCATATGAAAGGAAAGCACACAACATGTCTGGAACTAAAATGAAAAGATTTGCACTGCATACATTTCACAATTGAGGTCACAATCCCCTTCTTTTTGAGACAGAGATTTGGCATCCACCTTTTGGTTTCACTAAAAAGGAAGCAGACAAATATCCAAAAACCACTGCAGGCCCCTATGGAAACACTTTGAATCCCAAACCTGAACCACCCAACCTTTCTTCTATGACTTTGGACAACCTCTCCACCATCTTAGGTGACAAATAGTTCACCCAATCTCCCACCTCAGCTTTTCTAAACAGGTTTTTATTCTCAAAATTCCCAATAGAAGACCCAATTTTATTAACCTCCAATTTCTTCATGTTCTCAAAACAGCAAAGCTTTGCAATGTTTTCAACCACACCACCTCTCTCCTCCTCCAAAGTAAAAGGGAAACCCAAAAACTTTGCCATTTTTTTCAACTGAAAGGCATCATCTTCCTTCATGTCCTCATACTTCAAGAACAACACATTGTTAGGCCTCAGCAAGCTCTCCTTCCAATACCCAAGCATGTGATCCCAAAATGGACCAAACCCAACAATGCCTTTGCAGTACATGTCAAAGGCCTCCTCCATGGAGATTGGGGATCCAGATTCTGGTTTCACTTTGTTAAGGAAATGCCAAGAGGAGACAAATGTGTCAAGTGGATTTCTGCAGATATAAACAATCTTTGCGTCAGAATTTTGTATGGAATTTCCCAATGAAGCAAAGGGTATGTGTGTTCCAAAGAGTCTTGGCTCAGAAATGTGTTGGCGTGACTTGTGGATATTGACTTACTTTCCTTACACACCAAGAATTCCTATTATAATTGTAATTGATTTACTTTAATTTCTGATTTCCTACTGCAAATAGATTTAGGAATTTATTATTTACTTGCCTATTCAGGTTTCGTTGTATTATAAATATGACCTCCTACAAGGAGAAGAATACACAGAAAATTCCCACAAACAAATATTCTCTCATAATTTTCATATTTTAGCATGGTATCAGAGCCAGGTTTGATCTAGGGACCTGTGCTTGTGTTCTTCTTGAAATTTAAGTGCTCTTCTCCCCCCTTGAGAGGGGGGGGAGGGGGAGTGAAAGGGATATGTTTATTGACCTATCCCAATTACCTTGACATATTTCCATGAAGATGTTGCTTATTTCTTGACTCCGACGACCCCTTCTCTTCAAGGGGAGAGGAAGATTGAAGAGAAGTTGTGTCTGAGTGAATTAGCTAAAGTTTATATGGAAGAATTTATTGTTGCCACTGCCGTGCTCATGGGATTTCGGTGTTCTGCCTTACCTATTGCCGTGCTCACAGGGTTTCTGTGTTCTGCCTTACCAATTGCTGTGCTCACACAGTTTCTGTGTTCTGCCTTACCTACTGCCGTGCTCACAGGGTTTCTGTGTTCTGCCTTATCTACAGCCGTGCTCACAGGATTTCAGTGTTTTGCTATGTGCCCTATTTTTTAGGATTTGCTCTTGTGTTTCCGCTGTGAACTTTGTTTTAGTTTGTCACTTGTTTCACTCGTGGTTGACTAAAAGATCTTCTTTACAATTGTTACTTCTCAAGTATGGTGTTCTGTGACTCGCTTGTCAAGTTGAGCGTGCGAAATATCTTTGCCCAACTTGAGGGGAAGTGTTGGTGAGTCCTTATTTAGTTAGAATTTTAGTTCCTTATTTCATTAGAATTTTGGTTACTTACCAATTATATTTTGTCCTATTGTAATAGAGATTATTTTATTTAGTGTTATGGGGGTTGATGATTTTTTCAACCCTCATGAAGGTAGCACCACCGACTCATTCTCTCATTCTCCACCAACCATCGTTGAGTTGAGTGCCCAGATGGCTCCGCTCCTATAGTTGCAGACTTTGACCCCGAACCCGATCCAGAATCAGGATCCTCTTTGACGACCCCGACCCCGACTATGATGACGACCACCCAGTCCCCGACCCCGACTATGACGACGACGACCTCGACCCCGACCCCGACCCCGACTCCGAAGACGACCCCGACTCCGAAGACGACCCCGACCCCCACTCCGATGATGACCCCAACCCCGAATTTGTCTCTGATTCAGACCCTGATCCCGATTTCGACTCCGACTCCGGCCTCAACTCAGGCTCAGATTCCGATCCTAATTCCTACTCAACCTGTATCCTATGCATCTTCCGCTGCACAGATTATGACTTCTCGACTAACGACCCCGACATATGGACCAGATTGCGCATTTTGTGAAATACGAGGATCAATTGGCGGATATTTTGACAAAGGCGATTTCCAGTAAAGCATTCCACAATTCACTAGATCAGTTGGGCATTGGCGACATCTATGCACCAACTGAGGGGGAGTGTTGGCGTGACTTGTGGATATTGACTTACTTTCCTTACACACCAAGAATTCCTATTATAATTGTAATTGATTTACTTTAATTTCTGATTTCCTACTGCAAATAGATTTAGGAATTTATTATTTACTTGCCTATTCAGGTTTCGTTGTATTATAAATATGACCTCCTACAAGGAGAAGAATACACAGAAAATTCCCACAAACAAATACTCTCTCATAGTTTTAATATTTTAGCAAAATGTTGGTGAGATCAGGGAGCTGGTTGTTGGCATAGAGCTTGTACTCAAGGAAAGGCACAAGATCATGAGGGTTTGAATTGAGCAAAGGATGGCTCTTTGAGTTTGGAACGAAACGGTGCCGGTTCGAAACAGCAAAAGCCAAGGTTTTCAGCCATGTGGTGCCTGATTTTGGAATGCTGGCCACCACTATGTCAGTGTCATTAGCTTGGAAGTGCTTTTGGAAAGACATAATGGATTGGATCTCAGCTGACTGGCACCAAAAGCCTTGGAACTGATAGAGGTGAAGGGTTCTCCAACCTTTCTCTTTTGGGAGAGAAAGAGGCAGTTCAGTGCACTCATCAGTGAGTTTTTGTTGTTCTTCAAGGGTAGGTGCCATTGAAATGGTGAGTATAGAATTAATGGACTTGAAAATCAGGGCGTAGATACCCCCTTATATAGTGTAAGAAGCACTTCCAGCAATTTGCCTGGTAAGGCGGGGTTAGGGCAGTTACTATTCATGTGAATAGTGGCTGCCCTTGTAAAAAGTAATGTGTGTTTCCAACAGTTGCCTTTTGCCATGGCAAATACTATTCATTTTTTTATTTTTTTACAACTGTTTTTTACCTAAACAATTAATTTGGATAATATTTTCGGATAGATATTTGGGTTCCTATGTGTCAATACTATTCATATCGGATAAGATTTTCAGTTTCAAATTTTAGATAAATTTCAAAATTCATATAGAGTATTGGTTGTATTTATAGAAAAAAAAAATTTAGTAAATTTTTTGGTTTTTTTTTTTTTTAATTTTTAAATTTCAATTTTTTGTCTTTTTTTTATTGCACAAAAATTGACTGCCGTTGGATTGAAGGAAAAAAATCTAATCGGAGAGCCTAGAGTGCGACTCGTGGAAGAGAGCCGCTGGCTGCACTGTAGCGGTGCGTCCAAATTTTTTTTAACTTTGGCGCGTGCATTGACGTCAGCACGCTGACGTCAGGGTAAAATTTGGGCCAGCCTAGGTTGCTAGGTCCCACCTTGCGCCCGGGCCATGTTTTGTTGCTAGAAACAGGTTTTTGGGCCAAACCCCACCCCTTCCCCCCAAAGCCCTCCCCTTGGTCCCCTTGTTGGAAATGTTCTAAAACTCTCCCACTTACATTCTACGGTGGTTTCAGGATTCAAAAGCCGGATGGACAAAACTTACATACTAAATTTGACGGTACGAACAAATTTCATTAATAAATATAAAAAGATACACCTAATCAGGGGGACATAATGAGCCTTGCCTATGCAATCCTATCCATAAATAAAAGTTCAACAAATACAAAAGTTAAAACTAAAACTAAAAGTAAATGCAATGCAATACAAAACAACACTATTTATATCTAAAATTTAACCATGCGAGAATTTGAACTCTTAAATTCCTCTATTATTAATGCATTATCGATATTATTAGTGAACTCTCTTTCAATGTGGAGGATCATACCATCAGCAAGAAATTTATCAAATATGGTGCTTCGAAGATGATTCTTAATAATTCTCATACTAGCATATCATCAATACCAAACTAAAAATTATAATTCATCCATAATTAAACCCTAGAATACTCAATTTTAACAAAATTCCAAATCAAAGCCCTAGAATAATTCATCCCTAATCAAAGCACTAATTAATTTCAACAAAATCCTAAAATTATAATTCATCCCTAATTAAACCTTAGAATACTCAATTTTAAATTAAAACTATAATTAAAGATATATAACAAAGGAGAGAATGAGAATAATACTTGTTGTTGACAAAAGGAGAGGAGAAGATGTTATTGCCAAGTTGCCCACCCAAGATAATAGAAGATGCAGTCAATAGAGGGAGAATTTGACCCCAAAAAACAAAAAAAAAGGAAAGAGAAACTTGATGCTGTGTCTAATAGCCAAAAAAGAAGGAGACAGAAGATATGTATAGGGTTTGCTTTTAATTTTTTCCTGTGCACAGCACCGCCCCTGCTTATATTCAACGATTTTCGAAAAATTTCTTTTTTGGGTGAAATCTTACACATTTAGAATAATGTTTATTGTAGAAAAACTTCACATGCCTAAAAAATATGGGAGATTCATTATTATACCCAATACGGAAGCCCAAATTATAAAAAAATCATAGATGAACTTGACTTTAGAAACACACCCAAAGCCCATTTCCAACATAACAAAAATGCTTCTAACTTCTTTTAAATTACAAAATTGCCATTGATTTCTTAAAACAAACCTAATCCCAAAATCTCATAAAAAGACCCAAAACACTCAATAGGGTATCAAAGTAATTTAATAATCAAAATTAAATTCAATAAGGCCAGCTGTCCTTTTTTTGGGTTTTTTTTTGTTTGTTTATAGAAATTAAATAGTGTAGAGTTTATCTATATTATTATGCTAAGAATGGGTATATGACTAAATATCTCAAAAAACATTAGCATGCTAAAATCAGGCTTTTGTCGTGTTCTTGGTGCTTTTCATATGTCACCCATACCTATCAACAACGAAGTGTTGATGATGGTGACGTGTATTCCGAGTGTGAGAATTTGGGCATTCTCATTATCATTTTCCTTACAATAAGGAAAAAAAGGAACCAGTAATGCTAACCTTCACTGGAGCAATCTACCAGTAAATGGGGAGTGATACTGCAAACCACATTTTAGCACATAATGTGATCATGCCATTTAGGGCTCGTTTGGTATATCGTATTAAACTCTAAATAGGATTAAATAGTTCATGTTAGGTGTTTGGTGTCAACTTGTATTATTTAATTACCTGACTATTTTATACGGGTTCGACTTTTAATATTCTCTTTACCTTACTAACTAATACAACTCACACACCTTGGTTTAGATAATACACGCTTAATTATACAATTAGGAAAAAAGAACACACACGTTCAGGTGAAAAATCGACGACGTAATTTTCATCTTCTTCTCCCTAAGGTTCTTCTCTGCTGTCTTCTCCAAGGTTAATTTCTTCACTCTTCTCCAGGTATCTCTCTCTCTCTCTCTCTCTCTCTCTCCCCAATATGCTTATTCTCTCTTCTTCTTTCTTTATATATTTCCTCTTTTATTAAATTTTTGTGGAAATTAGATTATGAGTTTTTCCTTTTTGACCTTTTTTTTCCTTGCTGTATTGGAACGATACATGCGGCTGTGTATCCAACTCAATACATGATGATGAGGTTTTCTTGTTTTTTTTTTTTAAAGTATTTCATCTTCTCTAGGTATCCAACTCAATAATCAAATTATCATCCCAAGTCAATGATTAGAACAATACATGCAGCTATGTTTTTCTTGCTGTATTTTTTTTTCCTACTTTTGGTGCTTTGCTGGTTTGTTTTCTAGTTATTTTCATGTTGCTACTGTTGGCTATTGATTCTCTTCTTGCCAGCTTTTTTGGGCTTCAATATATTCCCTTGTTTTTTTTTTCTTAATTATATATATGAAAATTATATTGTCTATATTTCCACTTAAATTATCAAAGAATTTTTTGTAAAAAAATAATCTGATCCAATGTTATCTGGAACAGCACCAAATGCAATATAACTTAGTTAGATTATTTATTCGGAACAACACCAAACGCCTTATAATATTATGGATAAACAGGCAGCAAATTAATACTATCCGATAGAAATTAGTTAGTGCAGTCCGACGTACCAAACGAGCCCTTAAGTTGCTAAGGAAAAAATGAAAGAGCAAATTGTAGAAATAGTCTTTGAATTTGTACTCAGAATTGCACTTGAATTACATTGCTAAATTTGATAGTGTACAAACTTTTATGAATGTGTAGCAATGGTCTTAGACATCAAATTTGTTTTCTTTTCTGTCAACATTGGTCACATGGTGTGAACGTAAGTTGTTTAGGCAAAAATTTATTTTTCTGTCAAAATTGGTCACATGGTGGGGACCTGACAAGTTGTTAAGTGAAAATTTATTTTTTATTAAATTTGGTCACATGGTGGGGACCTAACAAGTTGTTCAGAAAAAGTTTTTGACAATTCAGTATTCATCCTTAGCCTCCAAACCAAACAACCCACTCATCTTCCTCCTTATCCTCCACTTTACTCATGACGTTGAAGATAAGCCTCACCACCAAGATTTCTTTATTGCTCTAGAAATCCAGAGGACTCGAAAGGTAATGTATATAGAATGTTGAGGTTGTACGAAATGATGAGGCAAACTCATGTCGGTCAAAATAATAAATAAATAAATAACCTAACTGATACGAGACACCTATCATATTTTGACGTGGATTTATGGTATTTCTTGATAGTGAAACTTATTAATTTAAAAAATTAACCACGTACAAGGATCCACACGTATACCAAATCAAGAAAAATTATGGAGAGGAAAATGAAATGTGGTAAACATGTAATTATCCCGAATTGATATCTGGAAAGCCACGTTTGCATACGCCCTGCCCTACGTACATGTGGGACCATATTGTTCATCAAAGGAAAGGCCTTGGTGGTTGGGTGCCTGTAACGTACGTATGGACCATGGGGTCTTTTTCTGGATATTGACTGTTTGTGGACGGTAGCGTCGACATGCCGTGAAACATAGAGGCACGTGTGGTATAGCAAGCATTGCCGCGATAATAACGCAGCATGCATTGACCAAAAAAGTAGGAACATGGACTACACGTAGGATTGATTCGTTTAATAAGATGACGTCTTAAATGGTATTGCATACCTAATATGTTGAATGAAGCAACTGTTTCTATATTTTGTATAAAGTTAAAGATAAAATATGAATTAGTCACAAAAAAAGTAAAAGAGGTAAGGGTAATATGAATACGTCGTTAAAGAAATTGACCCCTTAAAATTTGATATCAATATATAATTTATAACCTATTAGTTCGAATCCCGAAAAATAGAAAACCCGGGTTTTTTAGTTTTAACCCATAAAAAACTTAACTAATTTGGAAGAAAGATACTGAATTTTGCTTAATTAATATAAAACCAAAGCCACCTAATTTTACCAAAAGGACATCCAACAACACTAAAATTACTACATGTGCCATTGTGCTTAACTGTCAAATACAATTTATTTAATTATAAACCAAAACTTAAAACTGTCAAAACGACATAACATTCCCACAAAACACAACACAAAACGACACTACTCAGATTTAATCACTTCAAAAACTGGTTTCGCGCGACCTTTCGTCTCTCACTCCAAAAACGCAACCGACGAGTAGAAACGAAGACGAGAACGAGCAGAAACGAAGACGACGAGAACGGCGACGAGCAACGACGACAAGTAACGACGACGAGCAACGACCACCGACGACGAGCAAAGACCACCAACGACGACCGAAGCTAAACCGTAAGAAAATGAATCAGTACTCTCTTCGATTTTAGGTTTTACACCGACGAAGGTTTCAGTACTGTTTCTTCCTTTTGATTTCTGGTTGTTTGTCTTCGATTTTGACCAGAAACTGCATTGCAGTTTCTGGTTCCATAATTCAATTTCAGATTGCTTTTCGCTAGGGTTTATGGGAATGTGATAACTGCTCACGAAGTTAAATGTGTTTTGATATTAGTTTTAGATACTGTTTCTTCCTTTTGATTTCTGGTTATTTGTCTTCGATTTTGAACCAGAAACTGCAATGCAGTTTCTGGTTCCATAATTCAATTTCAGAGTTCTTTTTGCTAGGGTTTATGGGAATGTGATAACTGCTCATGAATTTACATGTGTTTTGATATTAGTTTTAGCTACTGTCTTTGCATTTTGATTTCTGGTTGTTTGTACTAAATTTTGAACCAGAAACTGCATTGCAGTTTCTGGTTCCATAATCCAATTTCAGAGTTCTTTTTGCTAGGGTTTATGGGAATGTGATAACTGCTAATGAATTTAAATGTGTTTTGATATTAGTTTTAGCTACTGTCTTTGCATTTTGATTTATGGTTGTTTGTCTTTGATTTTGACCAGAAACTGCATTGCAGTTTCTGGTTCCATAATTCAATTTCATAGTGCTTTTTGCTAGGGTTTATGGGAATGTGATAACTGCTCATGAAGTTAAATGTGTTTTGATATTAGTTTTAGCTACTGTTTTTGCCTTTTTGATTTCTGGTTGTTTGTCTTTGATTTTGACCAGAAACTGCATAATTCAGTTTCAGATTGCTTTTTGCTAGGGTTTATGGGAATGTAATAACTGCTCATGAAATTAAATGTGTTTTGATATTCGTTTTAGCTACTGTTCTTGCCTTTTTGATTTCTGGTTGTTTGTAGCAAATTTTGAACCAGAAACTGCAATGCAGTTTCTGGTTCCATAATTCAATTTCAGAGTGCTTTTTGCTAGGGTTTATGGGAATGTGATAACTGCTCATGAATTTAAATGTGTTTTGATATTAGTTTTAGCTACTGTTTTTGCCTTTTGGTTTCTTTTCACATCAAATTTTGAGCAGCAGTTTCTGGTTGTTTGTTGCAGATTTTGACCACAAAAACTGCAGTGCATATCACAAAATGGAACAAGAAATGTCACCACAAAAGAATGAAGCTGAAAACCAACCAAAGCGCAGAATCAAAACGATGGCTCAAAGGATCAAAACAAAGCCAAAGCCAAACTATGATCGGAAAGCAAAGCACCCGGACTATGTCCAATTTCGGTGCAATGCCTATGCTTTCAACAGCATCATTAGAGACATAAAGGACAAGCTCAATGAAAGGCAGAAGAAGCTTCTCAAGAAAACCCCTTTCTGGAACTTGATCGAGCTGTTTTACCGCCAGAGAATTGACATGAATAACATGAATAAGTCGGACATTGACTTAGCACAGCTGCTCAAGACATTTGATCCGGATACAAAGTCCTTCAAATTTGGAACCAAATCATTCTAAATCACAAGCAATGCAGTGACTCAGATTCTAGGACTGCCAAATGAAGGCAAATCTGTCAAACTTGTCAATGATAGGTACACTGCTACCTTCAGAACAAGGCACTTTGGAGAAAAGGGAAAACCTTCAAAAAACCAGGTAGAAGCAGAATTACAAAAGACAATTGCCTTGGCAAACCAACAGAAGAAAGAAAAGGCAAAGACAGAGCAAAAGAAAAAAATGAACAAAGGAAAAGAAAAGAAAGAAGCTGAAGAAGAAGAAGAAGAAGAAGTTGATTACGACAAGGAGGTGGTCAGCCTAATATTGATTCTGCTGTGCATGACATTCCTTTTTGCCAACTCTTCATCTACTTTGCATTGGAAATTATTTGAGCACTGCGTGAATCTAGACACACTTTCAAGCTATTCGTGGGCAAGAGCTGTTTCAGACTACATGAATGAATCCTTGACCGCAAAAGCAAAAGCAAAAGCAAAGAAGGGAGGAGAAGCCTCTATAGGAGCTGTTTCGGGTTGCACTATCCTAATATTGGTAAGTAAACAGTGGCTTATGCAATGCATTTTGAGTTTTAGGCAATGCAGTTTCCATTTAGTGCAATGCAGTTTCCATTTTTTCTGCAACTCAGTTTCTGTTTTATCCTATGCAGTTTCCAACTTAATTTCTGATATATCTTGTTTTTGAACTGTGCGGTTTCTACTGTGTGAGAGGACAAACATCATACAACCAATCCTTGGCAAGGAGAAAGAAACTCCTGCCATTCTTAAATGGAGTCTTGTGGAACTCCACACAAGATTCAACCAAATAAAGGACTTGAATGACATCGAGGTATGCAATTTATCGCATGTTCTGTTTTAATGTATCTTGAATGTGAATCCATGCTAAATCATTCTCATTGTACAGGATATTTTCAAAACTCCTAAAAAGCCAAAAACTACCAGGGAAGAGGAAGACACTGTTGAGAAGGTAATTGAAATCTGTATACAGTGCATTGCAGTTTGTGTTTTCTACATTGCAGTTTGCATTTTATCCAATGCAGTTTCTGAATCATTCAATCTCATTGTACAGGGTATTTTGAAAACATATAAAAAGAGAAAAACTACCGGAGAAGAGGGAGACCCTCTTGACAAGGTATAAGAATCTCTAAACAGTGAATTATGCATTTCGGTTTTCGTTTCCTCCAATGCAATGCAGTTTCTAATTAGTTTCTGTTCAATATGCAGGAAAAAGAAAAAGAAGATGATGAGGGAAAACCTGATGATGCAATTCAAGACCTCTTGGTGAAGTCCATGACAGACCAAATCAACTACCGCCAACAACAAGATCCTAGCTTCGTTTGCCCGGAAAGATTACAACTGTGGAAGGATGAAAAGAATGAAGACAGTGAGAAGAAAATGAAGGAATTGTGGGATATATTTATCCAAGTAGAAAAGAGATCAAAGGAGCTGGAAGTGGAGTTGGCAACATACATAGAGAAATTAGATAATGAAGAATGTGTGACTGCCACCATGACAGTGGAATCTACAGTTCAGCTTAATGAAATACAAAATCTGAAAAGGAGGATTGCAGAATTGGAAGGCAAGGAAACTGGTATTGACATGGAGAAGATTGCCAAGAAAAAGGAGATTCAAGAAAAGTACAAGGCAGAAATTGAAAGCTTGTTGTCAGACCCAACAATCTTTGAAATGGAGATGGATCTGCCTACAAAACAACCAACACAACCAGTTGAAGAGAAAGAAGAAGAAAAGAAAGAAGAAGAGAAGCAACAAGAAGAGAGAGAAGAAGAGAAGAAGCAAGATGCTCCAACACCTGATGTTCCTTCAAAAGTACAAAGGGTGAAGAACAGAGAAAGAAAGAGGCTTCAAGCATCTTGCTATGTGTACGAAAAAAATAAGAAAACAAAAAAGGAGGCAAAAAAGGATGATGAAGAACTACCACAATTCAAGCTTATCTCTTCCGAGGAGGTATGCAATTACTGCAGTTCAAGCTGCTGCTTTTTTCTATTTTCTGCATTGCAGAAACAGAAACTGCAATGCAGTGTGTTATCTGCTTTACAGAAATGGAAACTGCATTGCAGTTTCTGTTTTATCGAATGAAGTTTCTAATTAGTTTCCTTTCAATCTGCAGTTAACACAAGAGGCATCTCAGCCCGATGCCACAAATCCAATTCCTGACCCCCCTAAAGGAACGAGCCTTCATGATTCAATACCTGTGGATCTACAACAATCAAGTGATGAAGATGAAGGACAAAAAAAGCAAACAAAGAAAAAACTAGGATGGGGTCAAAAAAAGGTGTGGCAGAAAATTCCAAAGCCGGACAGGGAAAGAATTGAAAAACACTACTTAAGCACTCAACTTCGGTAACATCTCTATTCCAAAATAACAATTCTTTCATCTTTTAATTACAATTAAACTAAAACTAATCTTGTGAATTTCATGTATTCGAATCCGCAGTGATATCTTCTGGGCAGGACTCAATGATGAGAAAGTGACAAACCATGATCTCAAAGATATTGTATGGGACCTGGAACTGTCACAAAACGTAAGTATTTACCAATTCTATAACACACACTGCACTGTATTTTTTATTTGTGCTACCTATATTCCCCATTTATAATTCCATTTTTCTCCAATCAATGTGAAACAGGTCATTGAGGCCTATATCCAAATAGAGGAGGATAAAATAGAGCCCATGCAGACAGAGAGTCCACAGTACATGTCCACATGGACTTGGGTAAGTATTATTTTGAAAATTCAAAATTGTTTAAACAGACAATGCACTGCAGTTTTCGAAAAAATATATACTAACAAATTGCCATTCTGTGATATCAGGCTTACATGCAAAGCTTCCTAGAGCCATCTTGGCACAGGTTCCTGTATGAACCCTTACTTGAAAAACTCGGGAAATGCAATGTTCTTTTCTTCCCAATTATTTCACAAGAAGAGTTCCACTTCACACTTCTCACATTTCACAAAAATGAACGAAAGTGGAGACACTACAATCCACTTAGATCGTTGGGACGTAGAAAAGAAGAAAGGTGCATTGACATTGCTCGAAACTTTGTAAGTGGAATGAAACTGTCTTAATTTCTCAGCACAAACACAAACAGAAACTGCAATGCAGTTTCTGTATTATACATACTGCCTAATTTCAGACCAAAACTATAATATGCAATGCACTGATTACCATTTCTTTTTCTCTTTTTTTCTTCTTCTTTAAACAGGTTAATATTGTTGAAGGGTGGCTAGAATATATAAGACCTCAAGCACGAGTGTTCATAGAAACAAAAAAAAAACCAACACTTGTGAAGCAAAAGGAAGAGCCCCCAACACTTGTACAAAAAGATTTGACTCCAAATGAAGAACTCACTCTCAAATGGATTATGCAAAATCCATTGCAGTTTCCATTTGAGGATGACATGGAATGTGCTCAACAAAGTGCATCTTCGTAAGAATTGTGTCTACTCAACTATTCATTACAGTTTGAAATCATTCAAAAGCAAAAAAAACTAATCTCGTATTTCATTTGCAGATTGGATTGCGGCATGTTCGTCATGTTCTATATGGATAAAATAGCACAAGGACAGCCCATTCCAAAAAGCGTGGACAAGAAATTCATGAATGAATATCGAGCACAATATGTCACAAAACTCCTACACCACAAAAACTGTGTAATTAATCGTCTCTAGTGATTTGCCTTTCGTTAACTCAAGACAATATGTATCTTAATTCTTGTGGATGTTTGTAAATATTTCTAGTTATGGTATATGAGAACATATTTCCTATACATATATAAACTGTAATATAATCTTGGAACAGGATGCAACAAAACCAAAAGGAAACAAACAAACTGCAATGCAGTTTCTGCAACAAAATCTGAAATAAACAGAAACTGCAATGCAGTTTCTGCAACAAAATCTGCTCAAAATCTGAAAACAAGCATTGAATGGCAGTCGAAAACGAATATCCACTCATTAAACAATTGTATAATTTTCATTAACTTCAAAAAAGAATCACAATATCCAAAAATGTGAAAAGAACCCAAAAGCCAAAGCCATAATCAAAGTACTAAAACTTTGTTCAAAACACATTTAAGTAGGTCAGCATTGAAATGTAGTTTCTGCTCATAATCTGCAACAAAATCTGCTCAAAATCTGAAATAAACAGAAATCTGAAATAAACAGAAACTGCAATGCAGTTTCTGCAACAAAATCTGAAATAAACAGAAACTGCAATGCAGTTTCTGCAACAAAATCTGCTCAAAATCTGAAAACAAGCATTGAATGGCAGTCAAAAACGAATATTCACTCATTAAACAATTGTATAATTTTCATTAACTTCAAAAAAGAATCACAATATCCAATTAGACGCGGTGTAGCCAATTACAAGCAACTAAAACTGCAATACAGTTTTTGCAAAAAGTGCAACGCAGAAACTGACTATATATTCGCTAAACCATATCTAAAATAAAAAATTGTCAAATGAGAAGGAGTGTTCATATAATAGCCTTGCAAGTCTTCCTATTGTGCCCAGCAACACTGCACCGACTGCATTTCAATGGCCTTTTAAATTCACCAAAAACTTTGATCCTCTTTGTTGGTGGTCTTCCGGCTGGCCTCTTTGTAATTGGCGGAAGCACAACTCCAGCGACAGAACCATTGTTGCCAAATCCTTTCCCAATATCTGGAATAGGAAAAATAGGACTCTCATAGGCTTTTCGAAAGAAGTCGGTTTTGTAGTAACACTCCACGTAATCATAAACTGAATCTCTCTTTGCTAGGATTGCAGCCACCGCATGTGTGTAGTAACACTCCACGTAACCAAAGACGGCAAGAACAAGTCCTTTGCTCGAGATCAACCATCACAGAATAATCAGCAAATACTTCAAAAACAGTGCTATTAGAACGACGAACTGCCCAAGTCCTACCGGCCTCCGCATTTTCACAGAGTCTAGTCTCCATCTCCGGACACAAAACTGTTGTCCACTTCTCCGCTTCAATTCTTCGTTGAGAATTCAATACCATCAATTTCTGTCGAATCCCTTCGATCAAAGGTAGCACCGGCAAATCTCGAAACACACCAACCCAATTATTAAAGGACTCCGCTAAACTGTTTGCCATCTCCCCATAACGCATTCCTTTGAAAAATGCGTTGGCATAGTGATCTCTAGACAAATCAGATATAAATGTCTTCACTTTCGAACTCCCAACAATCACCAACTCCTCCATTGCTACCTTAAACTCTTCCTCCGTAACAGCATATGCGCATCTACTAAATAAATTGATAACACGGTCTTGGAGCAGTTTCCCATAACCTGACTTCGGGTACTTTGATATCAAATTCTGTTTGAGGTGATAATAACAGTAAGAATGAGGCCATCCGGGAAACACAAACCCCATTGCATTTAACAAACCTTGATTGCGGTCCGAGAAAAAGGTCACCACTCTCCCCATCGGTAGCAATATAGAAGCCAAATGTTGAAGAAACCAAGTCCAATTCTCCTCTGTCTCAGAATCAACAACTCCAAAAGCTAGAGGATAAAACCCTGCAAAACAAAACCAAAAGCACAAGTATAAGCAAAAAAAGGAAACTGCAGTGCAATTTATGAAAACAAATCTGCTCAAAAAAGGGAAACTGCAATGCAGTTTCTGCTAAAAATTGCAACAAATGAAAATCTGCAATACATTACAGTAACCATACCTTGATTTCCATTCTTTCCCGAAGCACACAGAAGTTGCCCCTTGTACTTGCTCTTCAAAAACGTAGCATCAATGAACAACAAGGGTATGCAATATTGAAATCCAGCAATGCAACCGCCAAAAGACACAAAAAACCGTCGAAAGCGATTAATTCCAGCTTCACAATCAAGAGTGCAGAGAGAACCAGTGTTAGTTTCCTTTACGGCGTCCACATACCACACTAACTCGTTGAAGGACTTCGACTCATCACCGTGAACGTCCAATTTAGCTAACTCTTTGCCAAACCATGCGTGGTAGTATGAAATGTCTATACCATAATAATCTTTGAACTCGTGTATAATCTCAACTGGCTTCAGCTCTGGTTTTGCACGAATTCTGTCCACAATGAGGGAGGACACCACACGAGACCTCATCATCTTACTCTTTGATTCCCGTATCCGACCCGCACATGTATGAACATTATTTAACGTCCGAATTACAAAACTGCCAGTAGCTTCACAACGAGAAGCATAAACACGCCAACTGCAACCCTCCAATTTCTTATTCGAACAAACAGCAACCACCCGCTTCTTGTCATTGCCGGCATATTCAAAATTAAATCCTACTTCAAGAGCGTACTTGCACAATTTCAACCGGAACTCCTCTGCACCACCGTCAAACTTCTGCCCCACATGATGTATGTATGTCTCCCACTCATTCGACAACAAAGGCTTAGCACTTGCTCTCTTCGACCTGCCCAAAAACTCGTTTCTGTCTTCGACAGTACTAGAACACGACGACTCGCCCTTTTCACATGCTATCAACTCCTTATTTACACAAAAATCACCACTATATTCACTGCTCCCGCATAAATCCTTCACTAAAATATCAACAGTCTTCTCATTTGATATCAACAAAAATGTCCTCATCAAGTCCAAATCGCTATCCGTTTCTAGAAAACAACTCGGATAACTGGGCACCGAATACCGTAATGTGAAACAACCCAACTGCAAACCCCTAAACCTCAGACACAAAGTCTTCAAAATATCAACCATGGATGACTCTGATGAAACTGAAAACATGATGGTTTCCGACTTATATGTGCACTTGGCAATGACACACACCTCCATTAGCCTTGAAAATGCAAACAAAACAACAAACAAAAACAGAATATCAAAACACGTTTGACTTCATGAGCAGTTATAACATTCCCATAAACCCTAGCAAAAAGCACTCTGAAATTGAATTATGGAACCAGAAACTGCATTGCAGTTTCTGGTTCAAAATTTGCTACAAACAACCAGAAATCAAAATGCAAAGACAGTACTGAATATCAAAACACGTTTGACTTCATGAGCAGTTATAATATTCCCATAAACCCTAGCAAAAAGCACTCTGAAATTGAATTATGGAACCAGAAACTGCATTGCAGTTTCTGGTTCAAAATTTAGTACAAACAACCAGAAATTTTGAATCCAACGATTTTGAATGGTTAATCCCTATAAACGAAGCAAAACCTAAACAAAGAGTAGTTTTGAATCCAACGATTCATCCATTTTTCCAAAAACTGCATTGCATAAAGAACAACAGCAAAAATGTGTAATCCCTAAAATCGAAGACAAATCTGTGTTAGAGGGTCATTTTCTTACTGTTTTTTTCCCAAGAGAGTGAAAATCGCTTCGATAGTCGTCAGTGGTTGTCGTTGTTGGTGGTGGTTTCTGCTCGTCGTCGTTGCTGCTCGTCGTTGCTGCTCGTCGTCGTTGCTGAACGAAATCTGCTGCCAAACAACTGAGCTCGAAGACGAAACAGAGAAGAACACGAAGCTGCTGCCAAACGAACGAGAAACAACTGAGCTCGAAGACGAAACAGAGAAGAACACGAAGCTGCTGCCAAACGAACGAGAACGAAAACGAAACAGAGAAGCCAACGAATCTGGGCCTCTCTTTGGGCTAATCCAAAATAGTAATTTTTTCCTAGGTATTAAAACTAAAACCAAAATATCCAATATCTTACAAACTAATTAATAAAGTTAATTATGTCTAAAACCTAATTTTTCTTCATCTTTATCTTCATTTCTTATTTCAATATATTCCAATTCAATTTAATTTTATGCACGAACGTTGGTGGTATGATATTGAGTGTGCAAATTTGATGATCATGTTGAAAAGGAGATATTAGGTATGCGTCCGGAGGAGTGTATTTATTTCGTGTGGGACCTTTGCTGATGTTGTTGACATCAATTGACAAGTTTAGAAGTTAGAGGTGAAATACAAATTAGATTGAAAATTAGATTTTACAATAAAGTCACCCAATGGTTGGGTCTGGCTGGCCGGCCGGCTCTATTATCAACACACTTCGACCCTTGGTAGCAAGATATGGGTAGCTGAAGGACTATGGCTCAAAATGAATTGAGCTAGATTTACCTTACAATCAAATTCGACGGCACGAGTGAATTTAATTAATAATAAATAATAATAATACATCTAATTAGTGGGGAACATAATGAGTCGTACCTTTCAAAATATATCTAGTACATAAGATAGAAACTAGTAAACAAAGACAACAATAAATAAATATGCAATGTAAATACAAAATAAAACTATTTAAGTTTGCACCCCTCAAGACTTCAAAAGATTTAAAATCACTAATTATTTATTATTGATATTATCAGTAAAATATTTTTCAATGTGAAGTATCATACAGTCACCAAGAAACTTTTCCTCTATCTTGTTCTCTTAGGATTTCGATAATGATCTGACATTATAAAGTATAGCATATGAATGATGTATAAAACATGTAAGTAACTATAATGTGAAACAATATCTAGCACTAGTAAGTTAAACAATAAGGGTTTCATATTTTTTAAAATTTATTCATACACAATAGAAGATAACCCATACATTCAAACAAGCTTCCAATTTGAACAAATGCTAAAAATGGAGCAAAATCTCTAATACATAAGGTTAAAAATCCCCAAATTCAAAAATCCCTCTTACTTCTAATCACTAAATTAATTTGGTTCTCTAGGGGAAGCTAGGGCAAGGTTTGCTCTGCTTCTCTCACGAGTGACGAGAATATGACTTGAAGATGACCAGGTATCATGCTCTATGTGTGGAACACAGCCAACATGGGTGGGCTTATGATTGCTTTCAAATTTGGGTTGGGCTACCTACATGCTTTTTTTATGAAGACCACATGGTATTATAACAAGAATTCTACAGTGAGGGTCTTATTTAAGGCCCTTAAATGAGGTCATATTTCCTAATCGTTGGATCAAATTAGTTAGTCGTTGAATCAAATTGGTTATTTTAATTCAACGATTAAGAGATAGGACATTATCTAAGGCCCTCACTGTAGAATGACTCAATATTAAAAAAAATAATAATAATAAATTGTACGGGCTGCAGCCCAGACATCCATTATGTATATATGTTCCTATTTTCCACAATGGGAGATTCTATATCCAGGGCTGTATAGGTATTTTATATGATGTAATTTGTTTTACGTGTTAATTTTTGTTGTTGTTAACATATTTTGTTTTAATATATGTTTATGTTATGCTAGTTTTTTTTATTTATGAATATTTCTATAAAAAATAATCCAAATTTGGAAAATATTATAAAAACAAACTTTGAAAGTAAAATAATTAAATATAAAGTCCTAGTGATAAAAGAAGTTCCAGGTTTATATTGAAAATAATTAAAAGAAACATAGAAAAATTGAAGTGGTAATTTTAAAGGAAAATTATAATAATTGAAAGCAAACATAAAAAAAATAAAATAAATTTGAGAGAGAGAAGGAAGCATCAAACCATAAAAAAGAAAAAAGAAAAAAAAATAACGAAATAACAAATAAAAAAGTAAAAACAAAGAGGTTCATAAACACATTAAACAAAGCCTTATTTGGTTGTTGTTAAACAAAACATCTTTTTAATTTAATTCAATCCTGGACTGTTGGTACGAGTACAAGGCCCAGCTTGTGGGCTGGTTGGTCCTCCATGGTGAAGTAGGCTGCAACTTCTCAAAATGTGGTGCTCATTGGGGCTGTATGGGCTCTAACCGAGTCCACGAATTTAGGTCAAGCTCTGGTCAACCTTTATTATATAGAGCCTCAAGGTCCCGTTTGGTTTATGAAAAAGGAGGCTTAGGAATGTGAAAACAATTGCTTTTCCATGTTTGGTAAGTCCAGACATGGAAAATTGTTGCCCGGCACATGAGAAAGTAAGGGAGAAGTGAATCCCTCCTCCCCCCTTGGGTTTTGCTTTCCTCCTCATGAGAAAATTTGGAAAAATGAGCCAACATTAAATACTCAAATTTCGTGATCATTTTGTCCCCCATTAACAATTTAGAAGTACAATATAACATTAAATGCATTCTATTTTTATTTGATTTCATATGGGGTAATTGGAAAATTAAACAAACTTTGTTTTACATTCCTATACAAACCAAACATGTGAAAGAAAATAAAGTGGTATTTCCTCATTACTTTCCTAGGATTACCGAACACGAGAAATGAATCTTTCATTTCTCATTCTCATTTCTTGAGAAAGACATGGAAAATTATTCCCCATCAAATCTATTTATGCAAACCAAACGGAGCCCAAATGTCTTTCATTGAGGATGCCTTTTTGCACTTGGACTCTACATACTAGAGCCCAAGGAAGTTGCGCCCCATTTAAGGCTAAAACAACACACAAAGTTAGCTGTTAACGTGGCAAATGCAAGGCCTTACAACCCAAAAATGTAATAAACAACTTATATTAATAAAAACAACATAGCATTAATATTTTAACACTACCTCTTAATGCTTTGTTGTTGAACTCCCAAGATCTCTCTAAGATAGTGAAATTTATCATTTCGTTAAGCTTTGGTGAAGATGTCAACCACTTGATCTTTATTTTTGCAATACTAGACCTCAATCACATTTTCCTCCACTGCCTCTCGGATGAAGTGATGCTTGAGTGCAATATGCTTTGATTGGAAAACATGATTCTTTGCCACAGCAATGGAAGACTTGCTATCACATATAATTTGAGTTGCTTCTCCTTGCTTTTTACCAACATCTTCCAAAATTCTACCAAAAAAATTTCTTAACGCTAAATCTATGTTAGGTCTAGATAGAAATTTTCCAGAATCTATTTTTGTTTGTTTGCATCTTTTTGCTTCTCTGTGTAATCTGTTTGTCAGGTTTATGGGGTTTTCATGAATATCTTTGATTCCGACCAAAATAAAAAATTCAAGATTGAACTTTGTCTTGAAGATCCGCTTCACACCTATGACATCTTTGTCTTTAGGCTATCAACAAGTTCCCATGTCTCATTCTTTTCAATCACATTAATTTCTTCTTCGATTTCATTCTTCCAAGCTTCCTCTTGGATTGCCGCTTCAAAGCTTTCCGGTTCAAACACAAAAGTTGCAACTTGCATACAAGTCATTCAAACTCCTTGTTCTTCTCGGAGTTGAACTAAGAGGTGTAGATCCATATGTTTGTGAAAGAATATGGAATTCTGTAGTTTGTATTGATATCAATGGGACTGTAATGTACAAGCTTTATACAGATTGCAAATGCTATTCTAAGTAAATAGGAAATCCATTCTAAGTAAGTCAATCACAATAGCTGTGATGGACTCAATCTTAGCTAATTACTGGGATTGTGCTAATTACAATAGTTGACCAATTTCTTTCCTTTAACACTCCCCTCAAGTTGGAGTGTGAATGTGTATTACACCCAACTTGCCAAGATGGGATTGGAACAAGGGTGCAGACAACAGCTTAGTGAAAATATCAGTAACTTGATGTTTTGTTTGCACATGAGCTGTCTGGATTTCTCCATTTTGAATTCTCTCACGAACAGTATGGCAATCCAATTCGATGTGCTTGGTCCGTTCATGATAAACTGGGTTGGCTACGATATAGTGCTGCCTTGTTGTCACAAAGTAAGGTGGTTGGTTGGCGATGCTCCACTTGTAGGTCCTGTAAGAGGTATTGCAACCAAGTAAGTTCACAAGTGGTGGCTGCCATGGAGCAGTACTCAGCTTCTGCAGACGACCTTGAGACAGTAACCTGCTTCTTACTTTTCCATGATATGAGTGACCTGCCAAGAAAGATACAGTATCCAGTAATCGAGCGCCTTGTAAAAGGACATCGTGCCCAATCTGCATCACAATATGCAGTCAAGTGTAGTGGCCCATTCGAAGAGAATAATAACCCTTGGCTAGGAGCTCCTTTGAGGTAGTGAAGGAGTCGACGTGTTGTGTCAAAATGGTGCTTCCGAGGCTCATGCATAAACTGACTGAGTGTATTTACTGCATATGTGATTTCTGATCTTGTTATTGTCAGATAGATTAATCTTCCAATAAGTCTTCGATAACGAGTAGGGTCTTTAAAAGGGTTACTCCTTATAGGCATGAGGGCAACATTGGCTTCCATAGGAATTTTTTCAAGCTTAGCACCAAGTAAGCCCGCATCTTCCAAGATATCTAGTGTATACTTCCGTTGACAAAAAGAAATGCCAGATTTGGACCATGCAATTTCAACTCCAAGAAAATACTTTAAAGGTTCAAGGTCTTTGATTTTAAAACAGGTGCCGAGAAAATGTTTAAGGTCTCGTATGACATCATCATAATTTCTAGTGATTATCATAACATCATCATAATTTTCAGTGATTATCATATCATCAACATATAACAATATAACAGTGAAAGATTTACCACGTGTTTGTGTAAACATAGAATAATCTGCTTTGGATTAAAAGAAACTAATATTCTGTATAGCAGATGAAAACTTACAAAACCAGCTTCGAGACGCCTGTTTGAGACCATATAAGGATTTGTGAAGACGACACACAATGTGCTCCCCTTGTCGTCGATACCCCGGCGGTGGAAGCATGTAGACTACTTCATGAAGGTTGCCATGAAGAAAAGTATTGTGCACGTCCATCTGATAAAGTGGCCAATTGCGGACAGATGCAATAGTTAGAAGACAGCGGACGGTGATAAGCTTAGCAACATGAGCAAATATCTCAGTATAATCGATGCCTTCACGTTGGGTGAATCCTTTGGGGACCAAGCAAGCTTTGTATCTTTCAATGGAACCGTCATAATTGTATTTAATTTTGAAAACGCATTTGCATCCAATCGGACGATGACCAGCTGGCAATGGAACTAAGGACCAAGTGTTGTTCTCCTCCAGAGCTGTAATTTCAAAATTCATGGCCTCAACCCAGTGTGGGTTATGTTGTGGTGTTGGGTTCAACCAATTGAGAGATATTATTGACAAAAATTCTATGATGCTTAGAAAAATTGGAGTGAGATACATACCGAGTGATGGGGTAGCGAGTGCCAGACGTGATTGGGGAATGAGCGCCAGGAGAAAGTAAGGGCAGCATGGTGAGCTTGGTAATCTTGAAGTGGGAATGAGGTTTGGTAGGGTGGGTGGATTTTCGAATAGGTGGGGGTTGGGTGTCGATGAAAGGTGAGAAGGGAATAGTGGGAAGATGTGGTGTGATAGGTGGAGACGACGCTGGGGTGTCAAGGGATGAATAAGGGGCGTCATCTAAAGCCACGGGAGAGGGATGTGGGGAGGGAGGTGGAGAATCATAGATGGTGAGGTCTGGGGTTACTTGGGTCTGCAGATCATGGGCTGGATGAGGATTGTGGGCCAGATGGGGTTCTGGTAGAGATAATGAGTCATGGGATGGAGTGGGTAGGACAATAGTGTCATCTTGATTTTCGGACGGGGATGTAGAAAATGGAAATATATTTTCGTTAAAAATCACATCTAGAGAGGAAAGAAATTTTTGTGTACTAAGATCATAAAGACGATAACCCTTTTGACCAAGTGGATAACCAAAGAAGACACATTGACGAGCCCATGCATCAAACTTGTGTTTGGGAAGAAGATTGGTAGCATAACACAAACAACCAAAAACCTGTAAATTAGAATAATCGGGAGATTTGTTGTGCAAGAGTTCATATGGGGATTTGTGTTTGAGTAAGAGTGTGGGGAGGCGATTTATGAGATAGCATGCAGTTTGTAAACTTCCCCCCAAAAAACGTAAGGGAATGTTGGCTTGGAAACAGAGTGCCCTACCCACATTTAAAAGATGTCGATGTTTTCGCTCAACTATGCCATTTTGTTTAGGTGTATATGGACATGAGTGTTGGAAAATGGTAACTTTGTCTCTACAAAAGGATTGGAGAGACAGGAATTCACTCCCATTATCGGAACGCAAGGTTTTGACAGGAAGATTGAATTAGGTTTGGACCCAAGAGAAAAATGATTTTATCACCCCTTGTGTTTCTGATTTAAAATTTAAGAGATGAATCCATGTAAATCAGGTAAAATCATCCACAATAGTTAGAAAATATCTTGCGCTAGTGTGAGTGTGAATTTTGTGTGGGCCCCAGATGTCATAATGAATTAAATCAAAAGGTGCATTGGATGACATTGAAGTAGATGGAGAAAAAAAATAAACGAGTTTGCTTTGCTAAAGGACAAATATCACAAACATGATTTGGATCACAGACAATTTCTGGAATTTTATTGGAAAGGAACTGAGTAGGTGCATTGGATGGGTGCCCTAGACGTTGGTACCAAAGATGGGAGGTGTGGTGAACATGATAAGCTAAATGTGGATTTTGGGTAGCTTTGAGGTAGTAGAGCCCATTAAAATGCTTGTCTAGGCCAATCGTCCTCCCCGTGTTCACGTCCTGCACAATACAAAATTTATCAAAGAAAATCACAGTACACTTCAATCCTCGTGTTAATTTGCTCACAGATAATAAGTTCACATTGAATTGTGGGACATGAAGAACACCATCAAGGGTTAAGGCTTTAGACAATTTAATGGACCCAATATTTTTTATTTCTGCTTTTCCTCCATTGGGTAAACCAACAAAATCATGTTGAGTATTGATTGTGTTGTGTGTAGGTGCAAAACATGAAATATGATCTGAGGCTCCACTGCCCATTATCCAATATATATTTGAATGTCAGTCATGCTGTGAAAGATTGCAGGTGGATGTAACAATACCTGTTGCATTTGTAAGTGGAAAATTACTGGGTCGGTTGTGTAAAAGGGCAATCAATTGATTGTATTCTTAGGTAGTGAAAGCAGGGCTTCTTTGGATTTGCTGTCATGCTCTAGAATTGGATCCTTTTCGGCAGTGTAAGCAGCAGGCCTTTTGTTTTTGGGCTTGACATTCTTGCCATGCAATTTGTGACCCACAGGAAAACCATTGAGACAATAACAATTTTGAACTGTGTGAGTGTCTCCATCGCAATAAGAACACTTTAGAGACCTCCTTGAGTAGGAGCCATGCTTGCCATCCTCAACACCGGGGGGTTTTGCCGTTGTTGAGTTGCCGGAGCTTGTGCCGCCCTTTGTGGTTGTATAGCAACCTGTTTGCATAGCATGGGATCCAATTTGACGGTTTGCCACGTCCATCTGCCACTCGTGTTGGAGGATCAAGCCATGAACGCGGCGTGTGTCGAGGATCGGTGAAATCATCATAATAGACCCACGCACAGTTGAATAAGGTTCGTTAAGACCCATTAAAATTTGCATAACTCTCTCCTTCTCCTCTTGAGGCACGTGTTTTGGAACCCTCGCAATTGCAGATGATGGGTTCATGATAGGAATCTAATTCATCCCATAGGGCCTTGAGTTTGGTGTAATATTCTGAAATCGTAAGGTGCCCTTGTCGATGTTCGGCGATTTCTTGGCGGATTTGGTAATTCCTGGAATCGTTGTTTTGTGAGAACCGATCCTTAAGATCATTCCACACCATGGATGCGCTAGTGCAGGAAAGCACACAGCTTGCAATATCGGGATGTAGTGATTGCAGAATCCACAATAATACCATGTCGTTGCATCTCTGCCAAATAGCAGATTTGGCATCGGTGCTTGCTGGGGATTTGATGGTTCCATCAATGAATCCTAGTTTGTTTTTAGCACTCAAGGCAATTCACATCGAACTGCTCCATTGCCCGTAATTATGGCCTTTGAGAGGCTTGGAGACGAGAACAAGGCCGGGTGAGTCTGAATGGTGTAGGGTGAGTGGATCAGATATGGTGATTTCAGATTCGGATGATTTTTTGTCACCCATGTTGGGGATCTGTGTTAGTTGGTTTTTTGTAGTGGCGGAAGACGTTTGGGTAGAGTCACCAATATTGGTGCTCTGATACCATGAAAGAATATGGAATTCTGTAGTTTGTATTGATATCAATGAGACTGTAATGTACAAGCTTTATACGGATTGCAAATGCTATTCTAAGTAAGTCAATCACAATAGCTGTGATGGACTCAATCTTAGCCAATTACTGGGATTATGCTAATTACAATAGTTGAGCAATTTCTTTCCTTTAACAGTTTGTGCTTGTGGACTGAAGTTACTTGTTCTAAAGTTTCATGAACAATCTCATCTTCATTTCCTTGATTCTCTTGATTCTCTTGATTCTCTACCTCTTCATTAACTTCAACAATGTGAGTTTGGAAGGCTTTTCGTTTCCAATCCCAAGAGGTTTGCTCATTGAAGAGAACATCTCTACAAATGATTAATTTTTCTCTCTTCAAATTGTAAAGTCTATAACCCTTTGATTGTGAGCTATAACCAAACAATATGCACTTTTAACTAGATTCATCTAGTTTGTTTCTCAATTATTTTGGAACTTGGGCAAAGCAGATAGATTAAATACCTTAAAATGGTTCATGAATGGCTTTCTTCGGACTGCATGCTTCGAATGGGGTTTTGTTTTCCAACGCCTTGGTTGGACACCTATTCATTAGGTACATTGTTGTATACACGGGTTCTCCTAAAAAAAAGTCAGACACTAACATGTCAAATACAAGGTCTTAGAACATCCACAATGAGCTCCCTAAATCACATCCTTAGACAAATTTTAGAGAAGAATTGGAAAAATACAACTTCAACCATGCTCCCTATCCACCTCCTAAAATAAGGAGACTTCTACGAGCTCTTAAATCTTAGGAGAAAGAAAGGACTTCTAGTGACTCCCTAAAATTTGATGTTGCTTTATTTTATGAGTATTTTAATCTTTTAATTAATGCTAACTATTTTTTATATTATTTCTTAATAGAGATTGACCAATTGAAAAAGAGTTATACCATTTATGACTCCCTAAATTAGAGAGTATGATTAGAGTAAAAAATTTATAAAGAGCTCCTAAAATAACTTTTATATATTTCTAGCTAAATTTTAACTACAAAATAAAGAAATAAGATAATAAACAACTTATATTAACAAAAACAACATAGCACTAATATTTTAATGGGTAAACTGCTAAAATACCCCCTGAACTTGTACCTAATTATCAATTTACCATCTGACCTTTTTTTTTAGCGAATTAATGGCTCAAATTAAATTTTATTATCAATTCTCCCCATACCGTCTAAATCTCCACATTTCATCCAATTTGCCCTTAAATATAAGGGCAAATTGGTCATTTTAAATGTTGCAATGATATATATATAATTTATTTTAATAAACAGAGGGGCCCACCCACTTCATCTTTTTCCCTTTTGTTCTAATTAAAGATACAGATTACAAAGGAGAGGGGGGAGCTCGAATGGGAAAGGGAGAAAGAGAGAGGGGAGAGAGAGAGAGAGAGAGGAAGAGATGGAGAAAAGGGAGGGTGGCTTGCGTGGTGGTCACAGGGGAATGATGGAGAAGAAAATGGGTGGTTGTGGCGGCTGGCGGGGATGGGTATCGAGTGGAAGAGAACAATGGTTGTTTGATGTTGGGTTGGCACACTCGCCCACTCAAAATTGGCTAGCCCGTGGGGACTTTATAAGCCAACCTTAAGTTTAAAAGATACAATTGAAGTTTTTTGTTGTTTTTATCAAATTCGTGGCTTGCGGTTATGGTCAAATTCGTGGTTTTCAGAAAACGGGTGGTTGGGGGGTTATGGGTTCATGGGGAGTGGGTCTGTGATGGGGCGATGGGGGTGGGTTTGTGGGTTCTCCGTTTGTTGAGGGGTGGTAGTCATGGGGGAATCGGGTTTGGATGGGAACAGGTGAATGGTCTGGGGGGAAAAAACTGAAGGAAGGGAGGTGGGGGGATTAATCTGGAGTGAAGGATTGGTGGTCATGGGAATGGGGTGGAGAAGAAGACCGCATGGGGGGAGGATTCCATGGTATTTTTTTTTTCTTTAATTTTTTCAAATTTTTTTTTTTAATGATTTGACGGATTATTGGATGACATGTTGTTGATTTAGACGGTAAGGGGAGAATTGATAATAAAATTTAATTTGAGTTCTTAATTCGCTAAAAAAAAAGGTCAGGATGTAAATTGATAATTATGTACAAATTCAGGGGGCATTTCGGCAGTTTACCCTATTTTAATATACTCTATCTATACAATTATTATTTCATATCCCTTTTTGCAGAGAGAAAAAAATCATTGGTTGGCTGGGAGGGGTGCTATGGTGGCTGTTTACGGTTTTGTTTTGTTTTCTTTAATAATTAGTTTTTAGTTTTAAATTTTATTAAAAGTCATTGTAATTTTTCTCTCTTATAATAATATAATCAAAAATCAAAAAGTTAACTATAGTTACATCTATTGACATGTGTCAAATTTTGAGAAGGATGACGAGGCTACACATTAAGTTAAAGTATTGAACAAAAATACTCTCTTAACATGTGTCAATAGAAATTGATGCAAAAGAATGCGTGGCTAGCATTTTGTCGCATGAGGAATGCAGTTGAACAGATGATCTTTTACTTAAAGAAGCAAAATACATGTTAAACTAATTTCGAGTGGTTTTCTGTCAATAGTCCTCAAGGAGCTATAATAAGGTGGCACACATACCGTGACTCATTTTGGAAGTTGCTTTATACAAAAGGGTGTGCCGTGCCGTGAATCACATCCTAAGATAAAGAAAGAAAGATTGTATGCAAAACTCAAACATACAACTTTTGTGGCTCATAAACTTAGCCGAATTGTATGAACCACATACAAAGAATGCTGGCTAGTTCTTGGTTTTTCTGCTGCGAATTATTAAATGAATACTCAAGACCGCAGCCCTAGCTAGGAGCCTGAGGTAGCCATTATGAATGCTCAACTATTTTTCTACCAGTCTATTTGTACAGATACGAATATAGGTGGTGAATCATTGATGTACATGTATAACTGACAAACACAAGAAAAATTCATACATGAATCATGGGCTGCTAAAGAAAGCCAAAGGATTAAATCAAAAAAAAAGAAAAACAGAAGATATATAGAAGATAGAAGGCAAGATATGGAGATTGGTGATACGAAAGAAAATATTGTAATCGTGGGTGGTGGGATATGCGGCCTTGCCACTGCCCTTGCTCTTCACAGGTTTACTCTTACACCACCTTATTCTTCTTCTTTTTTTCCGAACACTTCGTTGGTTTCATCATCAAAACTAATTTCTGGGTTAATGATAAGGGTTTATATATTAGATCGTTTTCAATTCTCAAAAACTAATTACGATAAAAGATTTTTTTTTTTCAATTCTCAAAAGAATATTATTCGTGTATATACTAGACCGTTTTGATGTATATTTTATTACAAATGAATTTTACTTTATTAGAGAAATGGTACAAAAGATGCTCGGTTGAGATAATACAAATTTAGCCGGAAGTTACTTTGCTTGCAAATGATGATTGAGTTTTAAGCCCTTGCAACTAGCATGAGTGATGAGGGAGGTGGAGAAACTAGATGTTATTTTTATTTTATAAAGTGAAGGATTAGATGATTTCGATGTTTATAATTAACTTGTTTGGCAGAAAGGGCATTAGAAGCGTTGTCCTGGAAAGATCAAACACATTGCGAGCTACAGGGGCAGCTATCATCGTGCATCCAAACGGCTGGCGTGCACTTGATCAACTTGGTGTTGCCTCTCACCTTAGAGAAACTGCTATTCCTATACTCTCGTAAATCTCTCCCCCTCTCTCTTCCCCACCCTAGTAATGTAGTTTTTTTATTTTTATTTTTTATTTTACAGTTTGCCTTTCTCATTTTTGTGTACAATCCACAACGTTAATAATTTAATAATGACATACTTATACTTTTATAACAGATAAACTATTCTATATGATTTAATATTTATTTTTTTATTTTCAGGGGACAATTTCACTCACTCAATAATGACGAGCTTAAAGAAATGCCTGTTGGGTAAGTTCTTAAGATTTTGTTTTTTTGTTTTTTTTTTTTTTTGGGGGCAAAGGTAGGAAGGGAATCTTGTCCAATTGTTGAAATGTTCATAAGAAAACTAACACATAATAAGTTTACAAAACAAAAAAGTATTTCAACCAAATTACAATATAGAAAAATTTAGATTCCCAAATATAGACTGCATGTGTATATAGAATAGAGCCTCCCATTGTGGGAGAGATACCTTTAAAATCCGGAAGATTCTATTGGAAGTCTACAAAGAGCTCCATCTACCATTTAACAGAGACTAACTACTCTTCCCAAAATTGATAATCATTTGATCTAATGGCATTTAGTTTTCATTTTGTCAAAGTAGATTATGAGTTCAAATTTCATGCAAGAGAACGTAAAAGTGTTGTTAAATAAGTATTGGTGACCTTATATATGATGAATTGTCATCCAATTTGAACAAAAAATAAATTGAGCATGACAATGGTTTTCCCCAAAAAAATGGTTACACAAATTATGAACTCAATCTTTTACAGGAAAGAAGAATTGAGATGTTTGAGAAGGACTGATCTCGTTGATATTTTGGCAAATAGTTTGCCACGTAACACTCTTCATTTGGGGTGTGAAGTGCTTTCTATTAAGTTGGATCCCATAACTTCTTCTCCTGTTCTTCAACTTCAAGGTGGAAGACTTTTGAACGCCAAGGTACAATACTCATATTATACTACGTACGTATTTTTTACGTTCTTTTTTTATAAATTTATAAATAATATCAGTAAGATTCACGTATTTTTTACATATTTTTAATTAAAAGATTATATACATTTAAAAAGTTTAATAAATGATATTAAAATACTAAATAATGGCCGAATTTTTCAACGTATTTTTTTTCCTTCGAAATTCCAAATAATACACCTATCCCATATTTTACTAACTATGCTTTGCAACAATGCAAGAAAAATTATGTCCTCAAATATCTGGTGGCAGATTGTGATTGGATGCGACGGAGTGAACTCTGCCATATCAAATATGATGGGGGTGAAGGCTGAGAAAATTTTCACCATCAGTGTGATAAGAGGCTTCACGAGTTATCCAAATGGGCATGAACTCGGCTCTCAGTTCAGATTAACCAAAAAAAATGATACTCAGGTGGGACAGCTGCCAATGACCAAAAACCTAGTTTATTGGTTCATCACTCGAAAATATACTTGTCAAGGTAATTTTGTCAAGGTCTAAATATTATATATTATTCTGTTCAATGTTATACCGTAACTTATACCTAAAATAATACTAAAGGGATCATATTTTAGGCCACACTAACCACATTATTTTGCAAAGATTAACTATATCCGAGTTCAATTCCTCATTTCGCGTCCATTACAGTAATTTAGAATATTTCCTAGTTAACAAAAAGAAAATGGTTCACTAATGTAGTCTGAAAAACAAAGTCCTTTTGCGATAAGGTCAACAGGAAAAAATAAAATTAGGAGCATCATAATCTGTTTGTTTATATTATTACGTGAACTTTTAACATAGGAAAATTTTGATTAATTTGTCTTTCCCTCTATCCTCTTCTTCCTCTTTAATTATGAACAGATTCAATGGCCTCCAAGAGCCAGAAACTGATCCGGAACTTGGCAGTGGACTCAGTGGAGGGCTTCCCTACAGGCATCATAGAGATGGCAAAGAATTGCGAGCTGGATTCTTTGCATCTCACAGAGTACTTGAGATACCATGCACCATGGGACATATTACGAAGACGGTTTCGCGAAGGGACGGTGACCCTAGCAGGAGATGCCATGCATGCAATGGGTCCATTTCTTGCACAAGGAGGTTCAGCTTGTCTGGAAGATGCAATTGTACTTGCCCGGTGCTTGGCTCGAACGACTCAAATCCATCGAAACGCAAGAGGAACTAAAATGCAGGTGGAGGAAGCATTTGATGAATACCTGAAAGAACGTAAGATGCGAGTTCTGAGACTGTCTCTGCAGATGTACCTGATTGGGAAAATGCTTGATGCTTCATCGCAGTTTGTTAAATTCATATGCATTATCCTCTTGGCCGTCCTTTTCAGTGACTCACATGGCCATACCCGCTATGACTGTGGTAGCCTCTAAGATATGCATAAATATATGGCTCTGCTTTAAGTTTAATTATTTGTGAATCAATTAATATAAAGATACTATTTTCCTATTTTATATTTATAGTTATTACATAAATAACTACAAGGAAACTTATATGGATGTAGCATAATATAGTTATTATAGTTATGGTGATCTCATAATATAGTTATTATAGTCATTGAGTACAGTTATGGTGGTCATGTTAATTGATTACTTTTCCTGAAGTTTTCTTCTTCGAACTAAAAATGTTTTTAAGAAAAACAAGGGTTTTTTTTTTTTTTTTTTTGGGTCGAGTACAAGCAATAGTTTAAACAAGAGGGAGGGGAGGTTTCTCACACACAACCAAAATGTCATGGGGCTTTGAACTTGAAACCTTTGATTTGCAAGTCAAGTCAATGTCTTTTTCTACCGAGCTAGACCCATTGGCAACGAGGGTGATTTTTTAAAACAACTTTAGAAGGCATTTTTCTTAAGCACCCAAGTAAGACAGATTAAAGTTCAAAAGGCATGGGTGTAATCTAAAAAATATAACATTTTCGTTCTTACATGTTTGACGACTACAAGGAAACTTATATGGATGTAGCATAATTTATACTTGACACAACCAAGCTCTTAAAAATTTGAAATAGGAATTATAAATTACAAAACTACATTATTTTGTATCCTACAATATTACATACGCATACAACAAATCCACTACCTATGCTGCTAAAGAAACGATAATTGTATACATCTTCACTTATTTTTATGGAATCTTAATTGCAGGAAGAGAGGAAGTACCTTTATCAGGAAATGGAAGGAGCTTTCCTGAATGCAAGCTTTTTACGATCCAGCTAGCTGGCTGCAACAGATGCTTACTCAAATCAGAAAGGGTTGAAGTTCAATATTATAGGAAAAGAGCATGTGAGCATATTATTGTGAAAGCAAGAGATTAGTCACAGTTGATTTTTCGAAATGTTCTGCGCTCTTTGAGCTTTTGTATAAGCCATAAACAGTAATCCAAAACACTTCTAAAAGAAATTAAGAATTACTGACCATCACTGGTATCTTTTGCTCGGAGGCGCATTGCCTCAAGTGACGTGATGTCCTAATTTCATCCTCAGTAACAATGGCTCCTAAAGAAACCTTCTCTTTGTCCAAACTGTGGATTAACCACTGGAGGGTTTTAAAGACCCGCCCGCCTCCATGCTGCAGGATACAGAAATAAAAACAGAATGAATCAGACGACATTCCATTTCTTGTTTGTTAGAGGGCGAATTTGAGGTCAGTTAGCAAGAGATAAGATAACAGAAGTCCTTTATTGCACGTAATTGTTTCCCACAACACATACAAACCCACTTGATTTTATTTTATTATTTTTTAACTCAACAACAAAAGAAACTTTCATTCCATGAGATTTGAACTTGGGACCTCTTTCAACAAGGTGAAGACTAAATGGCACAAGAACAAAGGGTCATTGGCAACACATATGCTGCACTGGACTATTATTTCTCCATTCTGCATAAGTTAGTGACTTAGAAAAATTAAACATTCAGTAAGACCACAGAATAAGATGTGTGCCATGACCATAATTGATGGTATGACAATGAATTTAGTTTCTGCCAAGAGCGACAACATTATATATTATTATTTTGACAGCAAGAGATGTGTATTCATGAGCTAGCGGGAGCAGATGGCAACAGCCCCAAGAGAAGTTGCTCCTAAAACAAACTAAATAAGCCAAGATGAAATAAGATGGTATGTTCAACTTTCAAGTTTCCAGGGTGTATTAAGGTTGAACAACAGGCAGGGACCCCTACCTTAATTATTTTTGCCAATTTGCTGTAGAAACTGTGCTTCCCATAAAGCATGATTCCTACTCTCTCAAAGACATAATTACGGTTGTGATGAAATGGCTTCCTGATCATAATATGCTCCGCATCAACTCGATTCAGTAGAATCATGTATCTAACAAAGATATTGATTTAGAATCAGGAACCATTGAAAAGTAACCAACACATGACCACAAAAAGTTTAAGCCCCCCAAATAAAGTTCATGAGTATGAAAAAACTAGCCTACGAAATCTATTGTTATATCCTAAAAGTACAAGGATCCCTGTGTGTCTTATTGCATTATACTAGGAATAAGTAGAACAAAAATCAGTGACGTGTGTATAAGAACCTAAACAGTAACCTATCCCCAGCGCCACTAAATCAAAGGTAAAAATTTAAGGAAAATGCAGCACTTACTTCTCAGGTGGTACGATACAACTCGATGCAATTGAATTAGTAAGCCAATCAACTTTTAATATGAAGGCGTTCACTGCACATCCATACAAAAACTTGGTGGTCTGTAGCTGCAATGGATAAAGAAGTAACACTAATAAACTACAGTCCCACCATTTATAAAACCTTGTTATGATTATCACAAAACAATACACATAAAAAGGGCAGCCCAGTGCACTGTTACCACAACTCAAACCCACAACCATAAATCATGCAGAGCAAACCCTTAGCATTGCAATGCACCAAGGCACACCCTCATCGAAAAATATAACATGTGATAAGTAAAAGTAAAATATTTGCAAACAACAGAATTATACACCATTAGATTGCACAAATTGAAAAATTCAAACTTGCAATGCTTTGGTAATATCCCTCATGCTTTCCCACCTTTTGAGGGATCATACAAATTATAAAGGATAATTATTACTGTTATAGCATATGACATAAAATAGGTGAGCAAGTTCCAAAGCACTACAAAATACATTGTTGTATTAATATATATGTAGTTGATACAACATATAAAACAACGTAACATGAAATGTTTCGTAAAAACTATTAACCCATCAACCTACGAAATTTTTTTTCATCTATATTTGCTAAAAACAACCGAAGAAAGCTATATCAGAAACTTGACACCTATATGCCATCTGTTTGTCACCTACAATTTTTTATGCAGTAGAAACTGAAAAGCAGACTACAATAAAATATATGAAGTGAACCAATCACTGATTAAGAATCTCTATAAAATAAAGATAAATGGTTGTGGCATACACATAAATGAGAATAATTAGCAATAATATGTAAGTAGAAGAAACGAAAAAATATGACGTAGGATGGCTGATGAAAGCAGAGCTTAGACAGCAGAAGCAATTATCGGTACTTATAAAACACCAGTGACGATCAAATAATTGCACGAAATATATTAAATGTATAAATATTGACAACATTGAAGCACCACAAAAAACCAGAAAAGAAAGAGGAGAAGATATTAAACAAAAAATTCCAATTAACTCGTTAGTCACCCATCTTGATTAGGGTCATATTCAGATACATCATAACTAAGTTTAAAGTTCAGATTAATAAGAAATAGAAGGAAGAATAATAGGAAGCTGACCTTTTTTGAACATAGAATAATAGGAAGCTGATAGCCATTATATCTTGAGCTTCTCTCTCCCCTTGAATTTGGAGAAGGAATATCAGAAAGAACAATACCACCATGTTTCCATATTTTTTGTTCAATGTCCTTTTCCTTCTGACTAGAAAATCCTGTAAGAAGGAATTCTATGCCTTGAAATAGTAATCTCTTCCCAAACTTACGGTGACAATTTGTAAGATAACTTTTCTCATGACTTTGTAACGTAGAATTCTTCCACCTTTTACCTGCTCGACCAGTTGAGCCTAAATTTGAAGTTAAAGCAACATAATAAATTATAACAATTTGTAAGGTTCATCAATTTGGAAGGAATGATAAAGAATCAATAGCCAGGGCTTACAATTTTTCGTTGAAGAATCTAGCTTTTGGAGGTTCTTGTTCTGCTGCACTGGAATCTCTGCTTCAGAGAAACGAACCCTCTTTTTCAATGAAACATCTCTGTCATGGGAATTCTTGCATTCAAATTGTATATTTTGCAGTTCTTTGTTTTGTTGAAGCTTAGCAACATTTTCTGGTACCAAAGAAAATTTGGTTTGTTTCTCCCAAGTGGAACTGTTCATAAAAGGTTTGGGAGCCTGAAGACCGAGATGTGCCCTATGATTAAAAATAACAGGCTGCATCCTCTTTTTCAAGGCCTGCACTGGAAACCCATACCCTGCAGTCTCATGATAATTCCTCTTCTGATTTTTCGTTGTTGCAACTGGATTCCTATTTAGGGTAGTTTCACCCTTTTCCTCATTACCTCTACCAGCAGTATCCCAGGATACAGGATGACAAGGAAGGGGCTCTTTACAACTCCTTTTATCAAAAGATCTAATGCTTCCCACATTCTTATTTAGGGGAACCAGCCTCTGATCACATTCTAGTTCAAGTGACTGATTTTGATAATGGCTTCTCCAATCCAAAATGGAAACATTGTTTGGGAGAAGCGTACTATATGTCCTGAGTGAAATCAACTGCCTTCGAACTTTGACTGGAGAACATTCCCCGCTAATTGTGGGCATAGCTTGCACATCCTCATGGTGGAGTTCAATAATTAGATTTGAGGATTTATGTGAATTATCCACCCCATGTTTTGGTGTGGGTCTAAAGCATTCTTCAGTATCATTTTCCTTATCCGTCTGATTCTGAACTATTGTACGACTGGTATTTTCTGAAGAAATACTGCATGGCACAACGGAACAAAGAGGATCAACTAAAGATAGGCTACACGACTTCACCAAATCTTGAGAAACAAATATCTCCTTATTAACTTCGTCATGTAAACCAGCACAGGCTATGGTCGACTCTGATGTTCTATATGACTCAATTTCATGCACTTGCACGAAAGAGTTCACGTCTGGAGCAATATCTGCAGATTCTGAGAGAAAGCTTGTCTCACCAGCAAAACACTTCAGGATACTTCTACAATTTTGTTTCAACTGTGGAGAAGCAGAAATTTCCTTTCCAAAGGGATATTTGAAGAGGAACAGAAAGGCACAGATTGAAACTTAATATTTGGGTAAGGGTAGATGGGAAGATTGAAACTCAAATAGATAAATGAAAAAGTAGAGCACATACTTGGCCTGTCCAACCACCTAACCATCGGCTCCTGAATTTGTCTGAACCTAAATAAGTTATCTGATCTTCTCCCTCTACATGACATAGAAAACAAAATAAAAATAAGAATAAATAAATAAATAAGAAATTATGAAAACACAAGTATGCCTAATCATAGGCGAGAAGGAGGCGCATGGAAAAGGAAAAGTTCACTTACTAGCATTCCTTGAATTCCAAGCATCTGGACGAAAGTTTACTTTGTTTTGAGGCTGATTTGAAGCTATATCCACCATAGCGGCAACTGTCTGGAAGCCAAACTTGCACAATTAAATTCAGAATAAGTCCCAATTGGAATGAGATAAAAATTCCTACGTCTAGGCCGTAGTATATCTTTACCATAGTAGATGAAAAAATTGAAGCCATAGCCTAAACTAACTGAGGGGATAAAGATATTTTTCTATATATTTCCAGTTTGATATAATAAATAAAGGTGAGCAGAGGAGATAAATATGACTTTTACCTGTTTCACAATGATTCCATCTGAAGTTTTCAGAGCTGAAGGATCATATCTGGCCACACTGCAGACATTCGAACCCAGAACAGGCTGGTCACAAAACTCTTCTTTCTCACAATTGACAGATGCTGGACGCAAATCCTCTCTTGATCTGATATCCGTAACCAGATTCTCTACTAGTTCTCTTTGCACAGAGATTTCATCAAACTTGACATGTTGAGCCTTGAGGTCCAAAGAATCAGATAGATTTACACACTCGTACTGATTTTCAGAGACAGGAGTCTCCTTGACTTGAGAAATAGCTGAATCAAGAGCACACTCATCAGAAGGAATACTCAGAGATAGTCCTACATCTGCATACACATCAGCCATCGTGAAATCATCCAAGTCTGAAAGAGAATCACTCTTGTCAGTTTCCTCAGCTGGGCTATCTAAGGAATCTTCTAGCCACTCCAACCGTGCTTTCTTTACCCGAAGGGCAATTTCCAGTACCAATGCAGTTGGCAATACTTCTAAAGCCAGCCCACTCATCACAGTTTCATGTATAACCAATGCTTCAGATGCTGCAATGGAGAGTTCAACTGCATCAGTGATGTCAGCTGCTTTGAGATACTTGGCATTAAGTTTTTCCCCAAAATGGCTTGCTGATATCTTTGTATTGGAGGGACCTTGTGGAACAATATCTTCTACTGGTTTTTGAATGGACTTTAGAGGTAGAGAATTTATCCCACCAACATTCAGGTGGATTTCCGAACAGTTCTTCACTTTGGAACCCACTGAGGTGTCATTTAGTTGTGCAGGCACAACTTTATTGAATTCAAGATGTTCTAGAGAAGTATCCAAAGGTTGAGTTGGGCTACATTGTGAAGATCCATTTGAAGAAAGATGAAGATGGAAATGAAGCACCTATACAAGAAAATAGATATATGTGTATGTATTAGTGTGTTATGATAGGAATCATGGAGGCCTACGTACTGATTTTAGGCATGGACACAAAAATAATAATTAGGCAAGTTTATTTATTTTCTATTGTTTTTAGTAGCCTTTATAGCTTTTATTATTTCCTTGTCATTGTGGGTTTCATTTTAGATTGTCATACAATCATAGTTTTGAACATTCAATTGAGAATAGATAATCAAAATTAAATAAAGTTAGGCTTTTTTTATTCTATATTATGCTCTCTCTCTTTTTATATTTAAGTACGCTTAAACTGAAGTGAATCTGGATAGATACTGTAAAGTAAAAATGTCTACATTTAACACCCTTCAACGTTAATTCTTGTGTCACTCAAATGTGGATGTAGGTTAAAACATCTAACCACGCAAAATATTAGTGTCCTAATGTTTATTTTGTTTCTGATATTGCTTACCTACATTGATTGCATATGGATGAAACTCCGATACAGAGACCACTAATTGTCATTTCGCCTTGTATTAGGCAATTTCATTCACAATTATTGGAAGCAGAGCTTGATTCATTTATCAGTGTTTCATCTTGTGTCGATTAAGATGGAAGATTCAGCAACAGCATCAACAACAATAAATTAATGTGCAAGTTTTAAATCAAAATACTTATATATATTGAACATGAGAAACTTAAAATCATGTTTTGGCAAGCATCCTTAAGAGCTTACATTTCCAGGAGATGAAGCAAAACCAGCTGCAGAATTGTCTTCCCCAGATAAGAATAAATGATAACGGTTGCATCTGCCTTCCTCACGCGACAATGTAGTAGCATCTTTCCCTTCATTAGTGTTTCCTTGAAAAAATTTCAAATCCTACCCAATGCAATAAAGAAGACACATGAGTAAATAATTTGACCCATTAAATCCATTCCTCTTGTCTTTAGAAGAACCAGTCAAAAGTTATAATGTGGTTGGGATAGGTCTAGTTCCAACCTTGGAGCCTAGCTCTAAGTTTGTACTATTAAGCTCGTTCATGCACTCCTCCCATTGTTCTTTCTGATGCTGCTGAAGCCAACCAGGAAGCCAAGCTAAATCCTGTAATTAGCAGAAAATTAAACATCACCATTGACTAACATAGTAACCGGGGAAGAATATATAACTCATTAATATTATGATTATAAAATAATAACATTTAACATTTCTGTTATGCTATTTAGAATTTGTCATTTAACATTTTGTATATAAAAGAAACTTCACGAGACATTGCCACCTCAGGCCAACATGTCCCTTTTCAAATATAGAGCAAGGGCAAGTCTTAGTGGCATGGACTAACTAGTAAACGAAACCACACACAAAGGCGATCAAACGAATCTCCGTTTTTAGTCTTCAATTGTAATATACTTCTACTAACATCTTCATGTACATAACGAAAGAAAAAACATCCAAAGTTAGGCTTTAAGTACAAAATCTACACTCACAACAGCTTAAACAACATACAAAGCGGATACCCTTTTCACCTCATAAACCACAAACACGAGAAAACACTATAAGACCACTCATACATCAAATAGCATAAATAATGAAGTAAAAGTTATGCACATTCTGGGTTCTGACCTTGTACAACAAATTTTGTATCGATTAAGCCAAAAACTTATCTCATTCGTTCTACAATAAAGCATCAAACTTTACCCAAGTAATTTGATTAGTGGAAAACCCAAGGAAGAGAAACGAATCAGTTTATAAATATCAGATTTTCTATTACATAGCATTCGAAATCCCTAATCGCTCCACACAAGCAAGCAACCCTAAATCAACTAATCGACTTTGAATTTCCCCTTTCCCACGCTACCTACTAATCTAGAAAACAATAAAAAGAACTAGTTCACTAATTTCTTCAAATTTCTCGGCAACCCAACAAATTGCGAAGGATATAATATTAGCAAAGTGGTAAATAGGATGGAAGAGAGATTGAATGAGGGCACCTCGGAGAACTGAGGAGGACGAAACCCTAAGGTTTCGATGGGATGAGACATAATAGTTGATCTGCCTTGTGCCTTGTGTTCCCGCGCCCGCGCGACCCCTTGACCGTTCTTTTTTGTAAGGAGAGAATCCTTGGCGCCAAGAAGACGCTGCTTTGGAGGTTTGGAGTATTGAATTTCAATTTTTATTTTTTTAATGGAAAAATGTAACTTTTTGGTCCTTGTAGTTTGTCCGATTTCTATTTTCATTCCTGTGATTTTAATTGTTGTCATTTGATCCATAGCTTGATACCCATTGCCATTTAAGAATACGCCTAAATTTCCGTTAAATAACTTTGATCAGAGTAAGCATGTGCCTCTCCTTTGGAGCGATATTTCTTTCTACTCGCATTTCATCTCTTCCCATTTCATGTTATGCTCGAATTTGGCGATTGTGGCCCCTCAACAATTTTGATTCCTCAATTGATATTTTTCATTCAATTTGTAGAGAGTTCAAAGTGAAAATTTTGTTAAACTTAAGAAAAATAGAATTATTGCTCGCTCTAAATAAGCAACCATGATGGCTAAGAGGAAGTTGTGATGGACTTTTCTTGTAAACTTTGTTAGTTTGTCACCTATTAAATGATAGGGTTAATTATATTTTTGGTCATTGGAATTCTACTCAAAATCAAATTTGGTCACTGTGATTTCAATTGTTCCGATTCGTCACCTTATTTGCTAGTTAACAAATTCCGTCAGTTTGTTAATTCAAAAATATTTAATATTAAGTAAATAATAATTAACATTAACATCAATATAAAAATTAGGAAAATACATCAAAATGCCACCATTTTTATAATTGTAACTGAAAATACCACCCCTTTTCAATTTTTTTGCAACTATCACCTATAAATATATATATATATTTATTGTTCACTTATTGCACACATATCACTTTTTTTGAAATTTAGTTCTCTCTCTGTCTCTCTCTGTGTGTCTTTGTGTCTCTCTCTCCCTCTCCATCTATCTAACTACGCCTCTTCTCACGAAGAAGAAGATCAAGAATAACCTACAAAACCCACAGCTTTGCCCTCAAAACCCAGTTCTTCCTCTTCTTCTCTGTTTTCTTCTCTACCCAAATTCAAACCCCAACTTCGTCTCTCTTCAATCCCTTCTGCAACCTAAACAAACCCAAACAAAACCATCTTTTCTGAATATGACAGTATGTCTTGGCATTAGGTGGCCATTGTTTGAGCATTTTGGTCCCAATACGATTGCAATAGCAATAGCAAATCAACAATGCTACCTCACTATGATATAATTATAAGTTCATAGAAAATCCCAATACCAAATGCAAGAATCAATCGACAAAGAACAAACACATTTGTTGTTTATGACAAACAAAATCAATCCCAATACTTCACTTTCTACACCAAATATAGACGAAATCAATCAAAATTTGAATTTCAGTAATCAAATTCAATTTAACATCAAAACTTACATATTTTCAACAATTCATTTTTTGGAGAAGCTGTTCTTGAAGAGGGCATGTAAACCCAGACTTCATAACCCCCCAAAATTGGACCAAAATGCTCAAACAATGGCCACCTAATGCCAAGACATGCTGTCATATTCAAAAAAGATGGTTATGTGTTTAGGTTGCAGAAGGGATTCGAAGAGAGACGAAGTTGGGGTTTGGATTTGGATAGAGAAGAAAATAGAAAGTAAGAGGAAGACTTGGGTTTTGAGGGCAAAGTTGTGGGTTTTGTAGGTTGTTCTTGATCTTCTTCTTCGTGAGAAGAGGCGTAGTTAGCTAGATGGGGAGAGGGAGAGAGAGAGAGAGAGAGAGAGAGCGAGAGAGAGAGAGAGAGAGAACTAAATTTCAAAAAAATGATCTGTGTGCAATAAGTGGACAATAAATATATATTTATAGATGATAGTTGCAAAAAAATTGGGGAGGTGTGGTATTTTAAGTTAAAATTATAAAAAGGGTGGCATTTTGAGCTATTTCCCTAAAATTGAAGGTTTCAACAACAACATTCCTACCCTATCCCCCTTTCTGTCATCAACCCCCCTTACCCACCATCCCTTCTCCATGCGCCCACCACCACCTAACCCCTTTGGCCTCCAACCCATGTTTAACATCAGATAGGAGTCTCCTATTCCATAACCACTTTTCATACCACATATATTATTATTATTATTTATTATTCACTTCCAAATATAGGGGATATATGTTTTTCTAGTGGCTTCGCTTGGGCCTGATGGAACTGTTTCCTTCTTTTCGGCCAAGGGGGCTGACGGAAGGAACTTTTGGTCTTTCTTCTTTTGAGTGCGGGCTTCAATGGAATGTGAGTAGATAGATGTGTTGCGCTTCTAACTTATGATCAAACGATTGATCGGCCAAGCAAGGAACCTTCTCTTAGCCTAGGTTCTTTCACTTTCTTGGGCTCGAGGATAGTTAGGCTTCATACGGATGTTTTTGTTATTTTTAGGGTTTTAAGTAAAAATAATGCAATTAAACTAAATGTGCGTTTAAACGTAAAGACAAGAATTAATGTGCGACAAAATAAATCAAAGCGATAAGTAAAGCAAGAACGAAATAAAAGCGATAAGAACAATAAAATAAATTAAACTTGAAATTAAACTTAATTGAAGTGCGATAACAATGAAAAGCAAAGCAATGGAAATAAACTTGAATTTAAATGACATGAAAATATAAATTGAACAAGAATTTAAACTTACACTAGAAAAAGGAAGAACTCGCTACACTAGATGCGTGAAAAATAAAATCCTAAGTCTAGGAAAAGAAAAGTGCTAGACGAAATATAGGTTTGTCTGTCTGATGTTGTGTGTCTCTTTCCTTCGTTTGGTGAGGTTTACATAGGGCATTCATCAGCCCATGGGCTGGCCATTGAATGGCCAAAGGTCAACTCTTTTAAAACTTATTTCTTTCCGAGGCCCCCCTAAATCCGTGGGATTGCATTGATTGAAATATTTTGATATGCTTGATTCTTCCTTGCTTTGGAACAGTCAAAGTTGTTATTAAACTCCTTGATTTCTTTCCTTGTGAGGCCTTCGTCACATGCCCATAATCCTTCCTGAAATCCTGTGCTCGAATAAGTGGCTTGGACTTGGACCTCCGAGCCTTTGGAATAATATAAGGATGCCCTTCATGACCTTTAAATTCCTGGAGCTCTAAAATTGGTTCGCCGAGGAACCTCATCCAATCTTTGTATTCATTCATTAATATATATATATAATGGGCAGCTATAAAAACTCCCTCAAATCTAGAACCCTTCAGCCACAACAACTCTAGCATAAAATAAATCTCGGCCGCAACTATTCTATCAAACCAAAAACTTTGATCGCAACTATCATTCGAAACCTGACTAAGATCTTCCAAAAATCCTAGCAATTCCAGCCGCAAAGAACCCCAGCAAATCCGGCCGCCACTAAAATCCTCAGGCTCCTAACCGCTACATCTTGACCGCCAAGCCCCTTCAAAATCGGGCTCCCAGCTTTCACGAAACCCCCAAGCTCCGGCCGCAAGAATCCTCGGACTCCAAATCTCGCCAGCGAAGATTCTTCAATCCGTGCCCCCAATATCAGCCGCTAAGTTCCTTCAATCCAACCGTGATTTCCACTAGTCCCGCCCGTGGTTTCAGCAAACTCGACCTTGAGTTTTTGCCCAACTTTGGAGTTCCACACTTGGCCGCGAAGCTCCTTCAATCTGACTGCATTCTTCAGCCGCTAAATCTTAGCCACACGAAATTCAGCCGCACTAGCCTTGGGCTCCATCTGATCGCTTTCTTGCATATCTCGAATTACTTCGGTTGCATATTCTTGGGCACCGGTCACAAAGGCCCGGCCGCAACTTAACATTTCAATACTTGGCTGCCCACTTTCAAAATCTCTAGACATTCCAGCTGCAACAGAGTGTAGCCCGGGTTGGGTGATTTCTCACCATCCCGAAATAGGAACAAACATATATTTAGTTAAATACTGCAATTGGGGTTTGAACAAGGGATTAGAAGCAAGTGTAGATACTGATCGTTTGTTTGCTGTAGGAGCTGACGAAAGAGGTGGTAGATTCAAAGTTATGAGATCTTTGAATCAATTAACAGTGGTGGGTTTGTTTACATTTGTTCCAACCAAAATTAACATAGTTTAATTTCTACAATTAATGGGCCAATTTCGTGGTTAGTTAACTAAGGCCCAACCACCAAGAGCCATTTCAACGTCTAAAAGGGCCCAATCGATGCTTCTGTGGCCTAGGCCATTCGGACAGAAGCTAATCACGAACATTGACCATCGTATGGTCAACCGGTGCTTCAGACAAAAGTGTTCGATGATACAGCACCTAATACTATAGTACATCACTTCAGACAGATTTGTACCTGAAGGTACAATAAGTTACTGAAGACAAAATTGTGTGCGATGCTACAGTTCCACTCCGGACAGAAAGTGTCCGGAGTTAGAGTAAAAAACCAATTAATGTATTTATAACCAGTCCAAATGGTTTTGTAAATTACAAATCAAGGTGAAATCATCAATGCCTAGGCTATCCTTAACTGATTTAATTATTTAACAGTTAAAAAGGTGCAATTTGAGCTTCGGGTCGAAAACAATTCAAACTGTTATGCTTTTACAGGTGTCACAAAATAATTTACTCCAAGTAACAATAAAGAAATCATATTGGGTGGAGAATATTCAGTCTTTGGTGTATATAGAATTGTAAAATATTGAAGTTGGCCAATTACAGGGCATTTTCATATCAATTACAATATTCAAACTAGATGAAAGGTGCTTTTGCTACCACATTGCTCCTCACTGATCAACTTGGAAGTCATGCATGTATTATCTTGTGGATTCTTTATGGTTTGTAGTAGCAGCACCCATCAATCAGTCATCCATTTTACTAAAGACTTTGAAGCCTATAAATAGAGGAAGAAAGCTCAGTGTTAAGGATTCAACAGGGAATCAATAAACCTATTTTGAACAACCTTCAAAATACGCTTACTCTCAACAACCTCGAAGTAACCCAGACTCAAACACTTACAAAGAGTCTCACAGCAAACCAAAGCCAAGATTTGAATCAAATCCTTCTTAGTCTCTGAATTCCCAGTTGACAACTCCTGATTGAAATTCTATTCTTTTCCCAAACACATGCACTGTCTAATTCCCAGTTGAGAACTCCTGATTGGAATTACATTGCTATTGTTTGTAACCTATACACTCTGTCAGCATCGCTTGGTATGATTTGATAGTTGGCCTTGATTTCTAGCTCATTTAAATCAAACTCCTATCTATGTTTCGGACAAGCTCTAACTGCAGATATCTCTAACAAATCCCCATCGGACACTTCCTGCACGGTCTTAAGTGCAGTTATATCCGATAAGATTTGTTTCAGCCCAATAAGGCTTTCCCTGGCTTTATCAGACCTTGCTTTACTTTTATTTAAGTTCATTTCAGTCCAATTATACTGTGTCAATTGGACACTTTTCATTCAAGATTTGTTATTGAACTCTTTGTCTGATGACAGTCTAAAATCACCATCCATCTTACTTTTATTCCATATCAAGTGAAATATTGAAGTCCTCTTCATTGAGGCATAGAAAAGAACCTATCTAAAGCCAGATTCCCCTCTTCAGAGCACAGTGGCTTTGGTTAGAGGTTAAGATCACAGGAGCGCAATTCATTCACTACGTTATTGTTGGAATTTGAAAAAGGTTTTTAAAATTTAACCGTTTTGATTTATTTAATTATTTGGGATGTTTTATTTTATTTATTGTAGGGGTTATAAATATTTAATTTTCAGGTTTTATTTCTATATTGAATGTCTTAATTTTCTAGTTTAATGTGGTAAAGGTTACATGTTATTGGATGCCTATAAAAGGCCACTCTTCCTTCACATTTGAAAAAAGACAATATACCATCAGAATATCACATACCACAATCACCACCACAATCTGATTCTCTCATCTTCTACTTTTTATATTTTTTCTACTTATACTATTATTTCGAGCATGGTTCTGTGACTTGGATACCTATATCCCTCTATGAACGTGCTCATAGCATATCTTGAGTTTGTGTAGAAGGGGTCGTATCTATCTTGGAGTCTTGTAGATCGCCAGTAACTGCACGTAGGGAGGCTATAAAGTCTTTAGGACAGAGTCTTTGACGTGCTTCACCTTACCAAACTCACTTTCTTACTTATAATTTTTTTTGCTTTTACTTACCTATCAATTTACTTTTCTTCAGTTTCATTGTACCTTAAAAGCTTTCCAATTTGTTTATATGTTATTTATAATATAAAGGATTTTGTATTTGGCTTTACGGAAAGAGGAAAACTATAATTTTTTATAACAATTATCACGCTTTACCACCTCTTTCTACTAGAACAATTTGAGCCCATTTCAAGGCCCAGATCTCTTTCATCTCACTTCCTTCACCAACAAGTAACCGCTAGGTGCAAAGTATAGCCTGTTAGCGACCAAGGGCATCACATTGTTCAAAACACGACTAACAACATTAAACTAGTTTTGTCTACAATCATGTGAGAGGCACTTACCCAAGAACCCAACACATTTTTAGATCTCTTTGTAACTTACCAATATTCGAAATTCTAGTTTTGATCTACTTGATGGGAGCAGAGAGAAAGGATGGTGGGGCTAGGCACTGTTGGGTAGGTGGGGAAGGGAGGCTGAGGGCAGAACAAAGGGAACATGAGTAGGCTTTTGATTTTTTTGAAATATTAAATTTCATTGAAAATAATTATTTTTAACTTAATATTAAATATGTTTAAAATTAAATAAACTGACGCAATTGAGGCATAGGACTGAATTTGTTAACTACTGTAAATACGGTGACTAAATTGAAAAAATTAAAATCATGGTGACCAAATTTGATTTTGAGCTAAACCCCAATGGCCAAAATGTAATTAACCATAAATAATATACTAGGTAGGATAGGAATGAGTATTATGGGACTTGTCTCTTACTTGGAAATTTTTTTCGTACAAACGATTTTAAGAGGAGGAGTAGACCTCCACTCTCAAGATCAATGGCAAATTGATATGGGAAGCCACCATGGAAACCAAAAGATAAGGCCTTCTTTACAAAGCTCACTAAAAAAGAAGATAAATTCCAAAAAGTGAATGAAAGTTGTTTTATTAAGCAACATTTTGTGAAATGAAAGTTGGCTAGACAACTCAAATGCTTATTCTGCTTTTGCTCTGACAAGAACAAACCTTGAAATGCTGCTTTTATTGTGAAATGACACTAAGCTTCTTAGGCCCGTTTTATTCATGGGAAAGAATGTTTGGTTTATGGGAAAAAAAGTTTGGGGATGGGAAATCAATTACTTTTCCATCTTTGGTAAGTCCATGCATGTGAAATCGCTGCCTTCCACATGGAAAAGTAGGGAGGAAAGTGAAGCCCTCCTCCTCCCTTGGGTTTCGTTTTCCTCATCATGAAAAAGTTTAGAAAAATGAGTCAACATTAAATACACATTTTTCATGACCATATTATCCCCATTAACAATTTAGAATTATAATATAGCATTAAATGCATTTATTTTTTGTTTGATTTCATATGGATATAGTTGAAAAATTAAACAAACTTTGTTTTTCATTGCCACACAAACCAAACATGTAAAATGAAATAAAGTGGTATTTCTTGATTACTTTCCCAGGATTACCAAATATGGGAAAGGAATCTCCATTTTCCATTCCTTGGGAAATGACATGGAAAGTAATTTCCCCTCAAATCCGTTCCGTGAGCCAAACGGGGCCTTATAGATTTTGTCATGCTTTCTTCTCATTTATTTTGTATATCAAGAATGATTTGTGTATTGGCATTTGTGTATAACTCAGTTTGGTTGAGCTCTTCCACATCTATTCATGTGGACAGAGGTTTGAAACCCCAAGCACCAATATTTGTGTAAACCCCCCTTGCCCAATCACTTATATATATATAAACAAACGGAATTTCATAATTTCATACATCCCTTATACTCCACTTTTTAACTGAATTCACAATCACGATCATAAAGGTCTAAAATATCGATGGTTTTGGAAATATCAGTAATCCAAAAACATGAAAATTTTCACTTGAATTATTGGGATATTATCAATATTCCTAAAAATTGAATAAAATCTACGGAAATTGTAAGAAAAACTTGGAATTTTTTTAAAAACTTTGGAGGATGTTTATTTAGTCAATTATCTATTACTTTATGACAAAAAAAAATTGGAAGGAAATGCATTGCATGATGGGTTTAACTGATTTAAGTTGATTATATAGCGACAAACACTGCGAGTGTAGAAAATATGTCGCAATTAATGAAAGAAGATTAAACACACCATAATCATTATTTATAATGATTTACTACAATATTTTACACTTTATACATTGCATGGTTAGATACATGAGTAACTTAGTATCACATAGAGTTCCTATAAGGTTCAAATTTGAGTTATTTACACTAACACCTCATGAGGTTTTTGGATTTTCACAAAACTCCTTAAGGTTTTAGAAATTACAAGAACACCCGCTGATGTTTTAAATTGTTTTCACAAAACTCATTTTCAATGATTTTTATATCCAAATATTTATGATTTTATACCAAAAAAAAAATAATTTAAAAATCTTCAAATGACAAAGTTGGCCTTTGAGATTAGATTGCATATACTTCATTGAGGTTAATTTTATCATTTGCATAAGTTTTTTATTTTTATTTTTATTTTTTATCAATGAAGTCATCAATTTTTGGACAAACATTCAATGAAAAGGGGTTTTGTGCAAACAAATTGAAACTTCAGGAGGTGTTCGTGTAATTTTTCAGACTTGAGGGGGTTTTGTGAAAACACAAGAAACCTCAGGGAGTGTTAGCGTAATTAACACTTCAAATTTTCATTGTCTTCATCATCTCAATATTATCAATATTATCGATATTATAGAGATATTTTAGCCAAATCTTGCTGAAGTGTGAGAGAAATTATCGACATCAATATTTTCCGATATTATCATCGATATTATCAATATTTATACAATGTGTACGCATACGTTCCAAAATATCTTTGACTTGGAAAGACGATAATATCCTCGATATTTCGTCGATATTATCGATATTTTAGACTACGAATTTCATAATTAGCATAACACATATCATAGGTAGAAATCCACAAATGACCTAGCAACATATTCCTAATTCCATTTAGCAAATTGACACCACCAAATCACTGGTTTTTTAAAGGGTTTTGTACTTCATCTTTAAATTTATTTTAGAATTAAAAAAGATAATGAGTAGTTGTGTTCCATAAAAATACGATTCATTATCTGATTTTTCTTTTAATTTTAATTTTATTTAATGTGAAAAAGGGTGAATTTACCATATTATCCTCATTTAATTAATAATTTCAATTCTTAATGTTTACATTAACTAAGGATATTTTATAGTATTTTGAATGTTTCACTATTCTCTGCCTTTTGCTTTATATATATAGATGAAGACCACTAAGTCCTTTAATCCCTCTAGCAGGTTCATTCTCCATGTCTGATTGACTTCCTATAGATGGTTTATTATGCATCAAGTTACGAATGCTGATTCCATCATCCCATATAAATCCAGCACAAGAAGATGTTCCTTGTGTATACCAAATCCAAACTTGGCTCTAGAATAAGAAATATCACATTTCTACATTCCGAAACAACACAAAATCAGTATTTTTTTTGGGTCAGTCTTAATTACATATGATGTATTGTATTTCCAGAAGCACCTTCCACGACTCCTTTGTGTCTTTGAGGTTCCCCTTCCCACCCTCATTTGCCTACTGCGAAATGAACACCTTGATGTTTGGCTGGTGCCAGAGTTTGACATGCTTATTAAAGTGCATAAAATAAGGGAGACAAAATAGTAGTTGTAGACCTAGATATAAAGGGATTAACAAGTTGTTCAATGAAATGCAATTATATATCAAAATTAGAAATGTAAACCCTAAACCTTACATGCCAGAATGAGAAATTGAACAAAATCTCAACCCATGAATAAAACATTTTGAGGACCCCTAATTCCTAAATTCGAGTCTCGACTGAATTGGAAAGTCATACCAAAAAAGAAAGACTGGAATGGGAAGAGGTGAAGCCATAAATAAGGTAGATGCCACAAGTAGGCAAAAACACACCTCCATGTGAGAGGCATGTGTTTAATTTCTGCCATTTAATTGGACATAAATGTGGATGCGTCCTTAAATTGTGAGGGGTATCAAACTAGGGGGATCAAGGCGAAGAACATCCCTTCGATTTTTGTGAAAGATGCAGATGTAAGGACCTTTTTTTTTGGACGAAATGCAGATGTATGTAAGGACTAATTTCTTCATAATTGGTATTTGGGAGTCTCACCAATGCCTTGTCCACATGTTGATATATTCAGATTTTACTTTTGGTTTTATGCCCTTGAGAAAAACAATTTTGAGGGTAGGGGTGCATATAAATTAACATATTACTGTGTACTCAGAGTAGGTGCCAAAGCTCTTTCTAGAATAAATGATATATTATTTAGAAGAAACAAATGTATACATTGAGAGATACAAGTTGTTTCCATTTGAGAAGAACAAAGTATACGGCACATACTTCCTGGCTCTCTAAGCAGCAACGAAAGATGTATAAGCGGGGCAGAGAAAACCTTGTGCCATCCCTCTTCACCATGCCCATCCTTGTACCGCATTATGCGCGTTTCCACATCTGATGGCTAGCTGGCTTTAGAATGGAGCCTTTTTCATTTTTCGGTATGAATCTTTAGAATAGAATCAGTAGTATGGAAAACCGCAAGATCAAATCTCACTTTCAGTTTGTTCACTCGGTGCTATCAAGAAAAGCCATACTTCATGCCTCAGCTAGTTTTAACCGAGGAACTATGTTCATTGATTGAAGTTCCTGGAAGCAAGCATTCAACAGTTGAAAGGTTACTTAAGATTGAAGCTGTGAAATGTAGGGAAAAACAACAAAAAGAAGAAAAAAAGATTTCACTCAAGTTATGTCTATTCTTAAACATCAGGCATGCAGAACCATTACCGACATTCTTTAGGGTATGCTAGTTAACCATGATAACTTGCTCATCAACCCCTTTTAATAAAATTAAACCAAGAGAAATAGCTGACCATTCTTTTTAGACACATAAAAATGTTGTGAACAAATAAGGCATATGGTTTCGGACAAAAAAAGTAAATTTTCACATAACGAAATCCGTCAAAACTAGAGAAACAAAACTTGGAAGAAGGAATTTTCCAAGGCAGTTAAAACTATATCAAGAGCCATTTTTGCAAATCAGGAAACATACAAAGAGGCAAATTTTCAGGTTTTCTTTTGGATCACAATTTTAAGCGGTTAATTAGACAAATTAAATTGCAAACCCAGTATCTAACTCAGAATGTTATGTCTTACTATACTACAGGGAATGTTAAGAGACCTTCCACAAACAGGGGATGTGCCAGCTTGGATAAGCAAAAGAAGATTCACTGAATTGCCAAGCTTTACCTGAATCAAGAGCTTGCAAGCATAGGGAAGCTTCATGGTGGAAATATTATCCCCATTTTTACACGAGGAACAAATTCCAGTTTTCAGCTTATGGTTGTAATAGCCCAACAAACCGCACACTCTGCAAACCTGAGGCAAAAGCAAATATTAGAAGCTACAATACAATGTCGTGTCTGAGATACCACCTTTTGAAAATTTTCAGAAAAGTTATGGTTTTTCATAGGATTGGTTTGCTTTATGGAAGATCCAAAATAATATAGTGGGTCCACAACTATCAAATCCAACCATTCAAGTGTCACACCGTCACTGAAGTTTATTGGTAATTTTGACACAATATCACTTTGTGCTGATTTCTACCAAAATTACAACCTAACAGGTCTGAATTAAGTAATTGCACCGAAGAAAAAAATAATAATAAGAAGAATGTCATGTTGCAGAGGCACGCGAGGCGTACCATGAAGAAATAAGTCAGCCCGAAACTCTTACTAGGAAGAAGAAATCTCCCTTTTTCGTTTTTGACATGCAACGGAAAATATCTGGAAGGTAGATTTATTAAAGAAGCACAAGCAGTAAGTACCTGAACTTCAAAAGGATCACTAGAGATCATTAGGCGTTCATAAAGCAACATACTAGCACCATAAGCAATCAAACAATCACGCTCCATTTCTCCCACTCGTAGTCCTGGTAGATGAATAACATTAGAACAAACAGAACTGCTTAACGTGAAATTAATTTGATATATCAAAGATAAAATCACAACCTCCATTTCGGGCTTTTCCCTCAGTAGGTTGTCTAGTTAGACTGACTCGGGGACCGCTTCCTCGTGCATGCATTTTATCTAGGACCTGAACATCATGTATTTATATGATATCATAAATATGACGTTGAAGTTTTAATGATCCGTAAATGTAAACTGCGCAATAATTAAAGTGTTTGATACACTTAAAATAAAATATGCCATGTTTTATGTGATAAGAGTAAATATTGTGAAGAAACTAATGTCTTCCAAGAAGCACGTAAAATAGCCATGATTGAAGATCAAAACGATCGTAGTGATAACTTTGGAAGGAACTGAAGATTCGCAAGCGTGTAAAATAGCCATGATTGAAAATTGAAATCTCACCATATGTTTTAACTTCTGATAGTAAATTGGTCCCATGAATATATATGCCTGTAATGGGCAACCTGTGATACCTGGAGGATAAACACATGCATTAAGACAGTTTCTTTCGTATGATATAGATCTGTCTCAGCACATGGAACACTGTTAAGGAGCTCCTTTTAATTCAAATTAAACATAGTGAAGACCATAATTGTTTTAGGTTTTAGAAGCATAAGATATGACTCCTTTTTTAAGTATATTAAATATAAAGCTTCTAGTTGACATCATGACTCATGAGGGCCATCCTATTCGTTTCAGAAAAGTACATTTACAGTCAGTCATACAATTCTTTAGATAAACAACAAATATGCAAAAAATAATCATACTTCATAGCATATCCTTTGGAGCTCGAGAATTACAGGATTTAAGCCAATAAGTAAAACTACTGCATCATCTATGTCCAGTAATTTTCAGAATTTCTTAAGCCACAAGACTACCACTTATTATTGGGTTGGGCATGAGTCAGTACCATTGATGAGGCCAAGCAAATTAGAGGTCTGAAGAATAGGGAGGAAGAGTTCTTTCCACAAAAGATAGTTGTCACGGGTTAGTTTAATAGGAAGAAGGCTGGAAACACGGTGGTTAGAGATGGGAGGAGTGTAGGTGTGGAGGGCAGGGTCAGAAGTGGGAGGATGAGAATCAGAAAAAGGGTTAGTGAAGGGTGGGGTTGCCATGGCAGTAGATCAGAGAGGGCAGCAGAGAAAAGTTACTGTGTGGTGTTAATGGCTCATGATACCATGATAGAATTCATACTGAGAAGGAAAAAGGTCTGTAGGTGTTGAGAAAAGCAATGTCTATAATTCTATTAATATTGATAATGGGTTACAATCAATGTAGCAGACAATGAAAGACTGCGGCTCTTGACATTTACAATTGAGGTAAAAGGTGTGGATATATACACAAGAGACTACAGAAAACCCTAGGGCAAGGACCCCTGAGGATGACTCAGCAGATAAGAACAAGGAATATGCTTGTCCTTGTGTTGAATATGCCTTTGTGACCGTTGGAGCATAGCAGCTGTCATAGCATCGGTGTGTTAATCATTTTCTGGTTTTTGCTGGGTGTGATGATCATTTTGATCAACCATAGAGTTATGGCTAATAGTAATCTCATGTCTTACAAATCACAAAGCACTCTTTTTCAGTTCTTTAGTTTAGATATAGCAACCACAGTACCATCTATATATTTACAATAGTTTCTAAATTTGGCAATTTGGAGCTTAAGAATGGTATATATAATTTATAACTACAACTTTTTCCCAGCTTAAACTAATGCATTATTTATAATTAAGCGTTGGTTCCCACAATGGACATCTATAGATTATCAATATTAACTATGACTGAAAATGAAGGAGAGCTGATGATCTTAGGCTAATGTAATTCAATTTAGAAAATCATATTGATGTACAACCTACAAACGCATCTAGATATTAAATAGTTCAAAGATTAGTAAAATACGTAATATTTGAAAATTCTTGAAAATTCAAACTAAACTATAATTATGATATGATAGCACTAGAGGAACCAAGATGATAATGTTGTTTCATCAGTTACGTTTATGAATAGGGCTAATTTTGTCATTTGCTGTGTAGCCAGATTGAAACAAGAGAGAGAGAGAGAGAGAGAGAGAGAGAGAGAGCATACTTCATAAAGAACCAAAATGCAACTATGAGGTAAGTTGTTCGTCCATTCAAATTAAACTTACGATATCCAAGATGGTCTAGAAAGATGAAATCTTTTGAATCAGATAAAGCCTGGAACATCTGGATTCAACTTAATCTCTTATAAATTCAAATAACCAATCTTTGGATCTTTTAGCATTGCAAGAAAACATCTAGCATATCAGACTGCAATTTATTCAGAAAATGATCTAATAGACACTTTAAAACATTTTCATGTGAATAGGCAATAAAATTTTCATGTGACCATGCAATGAATTTCAGAAGCAAAGCCACAACCTGAGTATATAAAGTCCTTGCCATCGTAGCTAAATCCCATCCTCACAAGGGTTTCACTATCACAAAAGAGAAATTATTTACTGAAAAGAAATCTGGAAAAAAAACATAGAAGATAATGCAAAACAATAGATGATTTAAGCACCTTATAGCTTCAACCTTGTCTGCATGACCACCTGGTTCACCAAACGCACTGCCATAGTGAAACCTGCCACATGACACTCCTGCTTTACCCCCAAGAAGCTCTATCATCTTGCCTACAGTCATTCGACTGACAGAAAACCGGAAAAGAGAAACACACGAATCATATACACATAGGAAGATTCCAATGATATCTACAGCAGAACATAGTCAGAAACCCAGAAGATCAATAAACACTAAACAAAAGATAGGAATGTAACATTCAAACTTAGAAAGAACTACTTCAAATGATTTCCACACGAAATTCTAGAAAAATCTTAAGCATGGATTCCACATAGTATAACCTCAGATTGTCCCGTTTTACGTATTTCTAGGAGTGCTGAAATGCAATACAATCCATCAACTGACCCAAATGATATGAGACCTAAGACCTACATAATGATTTGTGTTTAACAACCTGGCCTGGAATTTTTATTTTTTAGACCTGTTATATACTCATAATCCTTTTATTCGTTAATCTCTTTTCTCATTTTTGAGAAATGGAAGCCCAACCACCCGTACCCTTGAAATGGAAAACCTAATCTGCTATGAATTAAGGAATACTTTAGATTGAAATCTTAAAAACAAAAGAAACGGTAGAAATTGAAAAAAATTAGCTATTAGAAAACAAAATAAATGGTACGACTTTGCAGTTTCTGAATTATCAATCAGAAACAACATTGCTTATGAAACTCAAAATAATGAATAGTGAGGATACAAACGCACATCCTGAACATGAATTGACCCACTGAAAACTCATCCTTAACATCAGTTTCAAATGATCATATTTTCTAATAACATAACCTATATTTCAAGAATGAGTAATTGACCAAAAAAATATATATATTTCAAGAATAAGTAGAAAATTCCATTTGATCTTTTCCACTCAATTCACACAAACCACATATTGACTCAATTTGCACATGATTGATAAAACAATGAAATTTACAATAAGTAGTTCTAAAAGAAGGAATTACCTTGGAAACCCATGAGGATTCATAATTAAATCAGGGCAAATGCCACGCTCAGAAAACGGGAAATCTTCCTGCTGGACAATGGTGCCACAAACACCTTTCTGTCCATGTCTGCTACTAAACTTATCACCAACCTGCATAAATGAAAATATATTTTAGAGGATCCTAAAAGGTAAGCACAAGTATCTTAGATGACAAAACAATCTCTTGCCTCTGGTCTGCGAGTATGACGAATTAAGAATTTGAAACATAAGTTATTATGTTTATCAGAACAAAGAGCCACTTTATCGACCACACATGATTCCCCTTGAGGCCCATCATATCTTTGTGGAACAGACTTAAACTCGCTGCATATGAAAATGGGTGTAAGGAAATGAGGGAAATGATACAATCAGAATCCTAGTTTGAATACACGGGGCAAACAAAGTAGCCAACCTATCATGTAATGCTGATTTAAATTGCCCCCTTGTGACAATAGGGACCTGTTTATTTATTAAGATGTCATTTCGTCTAATAATTTCCCCAGGTGCAGCAAGCCCATCATCATCCAGCACCTATAAAAAATGCAATTCAAACGATATTATAACAAGACAACGATAAAAGATGTTGACCAAACTGAACTGGAGAAGAGACATATAAAGACTGCAGTTAAACAACAAATATAAGAAGTTAAGATAATTGCACCACCACACCATGTAGGTAGAGGTACAAGGATTTAAGGAAAGGGAGGGAAGAGGGCTTTGCATTACCCGCATTGGTCCAGAATCAAAACCATCTCTATTGGGCCTCAGTATTCTGTCTTGTGTGTTATTATCATATTTTTGATTCACTGCGCAATACCTACTCAGAAACATCTTCTGTAAGTAACCATAAATATCTAAACACTTGAGCAACCAACAGTGTACGGCAAAGTTGTGATATTGTTATATGCAGTCGCCCCAATGAAATTGGGTACCTTTTCATATGAATACAACGACCAAAACCACGATCCAAAGATGCCTTGTTCATGACTATTGCGTCTTCTATGTCGTAGCCACTATAACTCATCACAGCAACAGTTGCATTCTGCCCAGCTCCAAGTTTATCATAGCCCACCTGAAGAAAAAGTGATTAATTTACCAACTACAGTTGCAACAGCAACCCAAATAGAGTATAGGGTATACTAACCAACTCAATGGTCTTTGTTGTCAATAATGGCCGTTGAGGATACACCAGAAGGTAAAGCAATGAGTCCATTCGATGGAGCTACAAAAAAATAAAGGCAAAAAAAAAGAAGAAGTCACGATTATGGTTGTAACTTGCATCAATAATGGCAAGAAATATGGCTGAACACAGGAGCTCTACGATGAAAGTACATAACCAAGTTTTGGTAACTTTCAATGCGCAAGAGGAAAACAAACATAAAAAAGGGTTAAGATCACCATGGAAACATAACAAAAAATCTTTTCTAAAAGAGCTTAAACAGTGAGTGGGAAGAAGGGCCTCTTTCTTTGGCCAAAGGGGTAAAGGGGCCATGTACTAATAAACCACTTGCCTGGTTATATGCAATATTTCCCATTGCTTGCTTTCCCATTGCACACTATATAAAGACCAAAGGGCTCAATTAGAATCATATAGTTAGAAATTTGGGTAACCTGAAAAAAATAAAATTTATCACAGAGTAAGACAAGAAAACCTGGTACGTATTTCTAGGAGACTGGTTGTGGTGAGGATATGGAATTAGACCAGCAATAACACCTAAGAGGGTTAAAGGCTCTATTTCGATATGTGTTGTTTCCGTTGTTGCCTCCTCTTCATATAGAGCAATCTATAAAAAGATAATTATGAATATTGAGTAAATGTCTATCAAGTACATCTCAAAATGAAAAACTTCATAAGTAAGGCTTAGACAGGAACAAACCAAAGAATTGTTCTCCTCATTAACATCAAGATACTCGATCAACCCATCACTTAAAAAATCATCAAATGTGCGGACTCCAGCCTTAAAAAGCAAAAGATATTAAGATATCAGCTTTAGTAACAATTATTTTGGTAGGAGAAGCAGCAAAAAGTATATTCACCTTCAACTCCAGCATATGATGTTCTTTGACCCTTGATATGCCCTTATCAGCAATAACTAGCGGACGACAAACTCGACCACCATCAGAAGCAATGTAAACACAATGCTGATAAAATTCTTAACTGTGTCAGGTATTTAATCATAAAAACTAGTTCCAGGGAAAAAATAGCAGAAACATGAATTGGAGACTACAATGATAAATTATACTTAGAACGTTTTACTTTCTATCATTACAGGTGGAGAGATCAAACAACATAACAATTCTATTCAAACTGCTACAACATTATAGATTGTTATTATATGCATTTCCAGATTTGCTTCATAAATTCTAATGGGGAAAGTGATGACAGGAGGGTGACTTAATGTTGCCCAAATTTGCTTCACAAATTCTAATTGCAGAAAGTGACAAGGACCATAAGGCTGTTCAATCAGCTGTACAGGAAAAAAAAAGTTTTGAGTGACAACTGAGCTGGAATTGTATAGGTCCAAGAGAAAAAATAATTTAGCGGTGGTTTGAAAGGATTTTATTTTTTTCAGCATTGGACAAGCTTTATCTTCAGGTAAGGCACAGGGATCTTACTAGAGGAGTATCAAGTCATCATCTGACTCTACTCGATTATAATTGAAAAGTTGGGAACCTGGTACATTTAGGCTTGAAATGGGGTTAGAAGTTACAAATTGGGTTCCTTGCATCAGAGTCGAGTAGTCTCAAAACCTTCCTACATCAAGTTAATAATAGCCTCTACAGGCTCATTAAAGGGGATTGAAGATGCCATTGCCCACGAAGCGCATGCCTTGTAAGTGGAAAAGAATCACATGTAGTAGTTTGCAGCTATAAAAAGGAATTAGAAGAGGAAGAAAAAAGTAATTTGGAAGTTAAGAATTTACCTGTTTTTCATTGACAAAAACACTTACAAACTCCCCAATTTTCCCAGCTCTGCGCAACTTTCTCATTGCAGCAGCAAAATGCTAAGATTTAACAAAAATGATTGAATGAAATAAGTATCTATCACCAAAGAGGAATACACACAGCACCAAGACACTAATACATAAATCATATAACAGAAACATCATCTGCAAATTTTTCTGGCAGGACAGCCCATCACACCTGGTCATTTTTGTGACTGGCAAACAAACTGAACAGCCGTGATGGAACTATATGTGCGTGCGTATGCATAGACATCTGTATGGAACATTGTTATTACCTGTGGCTTCCTATGCTTTCCAAGGATGTTTCCGTTGAACAAAACTAGAAAAGAATATGGTGTGTGAAGCTCCTCTCCTGATAGTACTTCCAAGCCTTCAACACCCAAACAGTAGCACTATTGCACAAGAAATTAAATAACACAAAGTGTAAGCCTTTCGCACTAAAAAAGGAATAAACTAAAAATTAATATGGCCAGTGGATTAGCTAATGCACATACAGGAACAATAAATGTTCAGTTTCTGAATATCTTTTCAAACTATAGGGGATATCTGCTGAAGCTAGATATTATCTACAAGTCCAATTGATTTTTTGGAAGTCAACAAATTGCAGGTCCTACTTAAATCAGTTTTCAGGAAAACATATAAAATCCTATCTTTTAATTGACAGCAAAACATAAGAAACTTTCATTTTCTAACAAAGATTATTTTGCCGAAACTACAATTCTGGTCCTTATAATTTTAGGCTATTTACTACTTAGTTCCAACTTCTCAGTAGATTTTTTTTTCCATTGAAGTCCCTGTAATTAATAACTGATGCAATTAAGTATAAATCAGGATTTTCCTCAGTTAAATTAATGGAATGTGCACGTTCTGCATACAAAGTTATTATTCATCATGTTGAAAAAAAAAACACTCTAAAACTGTACTAATGACCCTTTTACGTGGCTTCATTGCATATATACATTAAACTTTTTAATTGCTTTGAAAAGAAACTATTTATTGATCAATTTTTAAAGAAACACAAATAGTTGTGCACAAGAAGTCTGTGGGACCAAAATTAACCACGTCTTGCTACGTGTCTAACGCGAATGAACAAGACTAAAGTGCCCTCACACCTTTAACTGGGTTAAACGGACTGTGAATTCAGAATTGTTTAAAGGGGCCCAATACGAATTAAGAAACTATCAACCCTTCCATCAGGGGGTCCTTGGCTAGCACCACACCATAATGTCCCCTCACCTCGAGGTTTGTTCATCTTACAGGGTATAATCATTGCTCGAGAAAGGTGGAGATCTTTTGCTCCAACAAAGATTACATCAGAACTAAACAAACAAGGACAGACATACACAATACAGATGCAGATAGATACAAATACCATCCCACGGACATGCACATTCTGTCAATTTAAATGATAGAAATCTTGATTTGATCTTTATTTCAACCGTTATTAATTGCAGTGATTTCATTGAAAAATATTAAAATAATAGAGGCCCAAAACAAATTTAATCCTATAAAAACATTTTGGTACCACAAATTAATATATGTATCCAAGAAATTGCAACCTAATTATAGAACCAACATTAGCACGATAATATACTAACCTATAACGAACAAGAATCAAATATCTAATGTATACATAAAATGTAGGAATGAGAACTATACTCAATTTTATTATTTAGCATCTACTACCCAGAGTTTTCAAAGGCAAATTGAGGCCCAACTCAGAATGAGGCGAAAGGGAAATGCCTCCTGCATCCCTTTGAAAAGCCAAAATGCCTGAAGACTTGGACTTTTTGATGAAGCATGTGCCTCGCTCCAAAAGGTGTGTCTTGTGCACACTAGTTTCTTAGAGCTTGGGATTTTGAAAAGATAAAAAGGAAAAAAAAAAAAAAAAAAACCCTTTCTCCTTCCCAATAGCAGCAAAAGAAACCTTAACCCGAAACAACCTACCGCTATAATATAGTAAAATATAATGCAATTCTTCAACCATATAAGACTTAACAATTACACATGCAAATGCAGAAGGTACTGCAATTATTAAATATGCCATCACTTATTGTATGATGCAGCACAATAAGTGAAAACAAAAATTACACCTCCATGAGTATATTAAAAATGTGTGATGACGAGCATACCAGAGAAATTAACGGGCTCTCCTCTTCATCAGTTGTCACATGAGTCATCAGGGCCAAGTTTTTTATCAGTCCGCAAGGTTCACCTTCTGGAGTATCACAAGGGCAAAGCATGCCCCACTTCACCAAAAGCGATAAAGAAAAAGCAAAATACCGTAAGTACAAAGATACATATATATTCAGATATCCATCATGTAAAAGGTGGCACATTTTCAAAGCGTTGCAAAGACATCACCCTTACCTGGCTAGGTTGTAAAGCCCTAGGTCCACTTACTTTCCGTGTCTTCTCAAATTGCGGCTTGATTCTGGTCATATGGCCTAGACACCCTATAAAAGATAACCTCGCTAACACCTGCCATAAGAGGGAACTTTATGAATCAAACCTGAGAGAGCCTAAGAACCACAGACTCAGGAATTTATTTATTTATTTTTTTAAACATGCACCAAGAATTGATTTTGTATTTGTTTTCGAATATATATAGAAAAAGGAGCACAAGAGAAGATCGAGAATATGTCCATCTTTTTTTTTTTCAGATAATGACAAGAAAAAAAGTCAAGAACTCCATCTGAACAAAGCCTCCAGCCCTATAACAAAGCTGAACGAGTTACAATCAACAAAGCTCACACACATCAAGATGAATCACACTAAAGAAAATATCCCAAAAACTCTTAAACAAACAAACACAGCCAAAAGCAAAAAATCAGACTTCATCCCAAATAAAATCAACAGCTTACACTCTCACTAAAAATTATACAGTTGCCTTTTGTTTGATAGGGAATGATATTTTTTTTTTGGACAAACTACATAAAACCTCCCTAACCATAGGGTCATTTTCAAGTTCATACTCACCTTTAGGGACATTTACGAGTACATACTCAAACCCCCAGAAAATCTTCAAATTGCCCCCTCTGTTACATAAACTGTTAATGAATCTGTTAAATACTGATGTGGCAAATATGAGTCCTATTTTTCAATGAAGTGGACTCCATATGGCAAATTAATAATAAACATTTTTAAAAATCATAAATTCTTTACAGTTATTTAGAAAAATTAAAAAATAAAAAATAAAAAAACCTAAACGGCCAAATCGCTCATCACCCAGCCCCCCTCTCGATCGATCTTGCTGCCCAATTCCGATGAAGACACCCACCACAAGAGTCCTGATTGCACAAGTGAGAAAATGACTCCACTTTTTGTCTGTATTAGTTAGTTGAGAGTTGGTTAGATTAACTCTTTATTAACTGAGAGAGTCTGTATTGAGGAGTGAGTTGAGAAATCATATCCTGTTCTTTGTGAAAGAAATAATATCATTGTTGTTCTTGAGATATTGAGTTAAGGTTGAAGGCAGTTTCTATCAGCCCAGCGCCCCTCCTGATCGCCCATCGCACCTCCTGATAGACCCTAAATCTCTCAGCCCAGCGCCACCCCTCTTCTCCACACAGCCCCGCCCCAGCCCCATCCCCTTTCCCTCCGTCCCTCTTTGTCTCTCTCTCTCTCTTACATCTGGTTAAGTCCAATTATGCTAACACACCCATATCCCCACCACCAAGCCCCATACCCAGATCTGCAAGTGGCTAGACTCCAGATTGTGAAACAAATGCAGCAACATCCATTTTTATTTTTTTTTCTTGAATGATCCAACCATTTGGACTAATATGGAGGAACCAAAATCACGCCCTTGAAAAAATCGATAACCCATTTTCAAAACGCGACCAAGTTCTCGAAGCTCAAAGTTGCAGGAGTAGGGGATTTGGCTGGAACAAGATGGGTTGTAAAGCTGGTATGGGTGGCCTAGGTAAGTTATTTGGGGATGTGAGTGGAGGAGCTGGGTGGTCGTTTGGGTGGCTTGGGTGGTGGTTTTGGTGGCTGGAGTAGCTGGGTTCGCTGGGTAGGGGGCTTGGAGGAGAGAATTTTTAATTTTTAATATGATTTTAATTTTTTATTATATATTTGTACACTTGGAAGTTCATGTCATTAAAAAATTGGACCCATATTGCCACATCAGCATTTAACAGGATTCATTAACGGTTTATGTAACCGGGGGGGGGGGGGGGGGAGGCGCAATTTGTAGGTTTTCCAGGGGTTTGAGTATTTACTCATAAATGTCCCTAAAGGTGGGTATGAACTTGAAAATGACCCTATACTTTGGGGCTTTTATGTAGTTTGTCTTCTTTTTTTTTTCCAGAACGAAGTTACTAAAACAGTATGTACAAGAAATCCATTAATTACCACACACAAAAAAGGGTAAGAAGATTTGCCCACATTATGGGAGGGGACACCAATGAAGAGATAATTAACAACACGACCTTCCGTTTTTTGAAGTGGCCATCTTGTCCACTTTCTCTGTATTTTTATTGTTTCCCAGCAATAATATTTGCCTTTTTACTGGCAAAAAATGCTAACATTATTGAAAGATTCTAGAAGATACATACTACATATGCACATATGTCTACAATAAAAATACATGGTTTATAGGAGATAACACCATAAAAAATACAGCGTAAATATATATATATATATATATATAGAGAGAGAGAGAGAGAGAGAGAGAGAGAGAGAGAGAACATGGTTTATAGGAGAGAGCACATTACAAAGAATGTAGATGATGGGAAGCAAACCTGTGTCATTCCTTTACTGTCCATCTTGAACCGTTTGATATTGAAGTTTCCGGTAGATAGGGTTCTTTCAAGGCCATGGGTAATACTATCTTTAATTATGCACTGCAGTAGGAAAAAATAAAATAAACAAAAGAGAATGAGAGGTTTAAATTTTACATTAAAATTCTTTAAAATGTATATTCATTCAAAAGAAATTTTTAACTCCAAAGTCCAATGCTCATTAAGGATAAAACAAGATCTCCGTTACATAAAATGAAATGATAGTGATCGCAATCAAATGACTAAATGATTTCCGATTTGGTTGATTTTTTGCACGGATGATCCTTGAAAGAGAGCCTTGAATATAGATGGTTCAGATCACTAGATTGCAAAACGAAGAAAGAATGTCGCATTCTTCTTACATGCAAACATAATGATTCCAATGATTCCACAGCCCACCATGATACCCAGAAATGAACCCTCTCCCACATGTATTATTTCTCCAGCCCCTAGCAACATGAAGCAACCTTCTGTTCTACTCCGTCCAAATAACCCAGAAAACAGCCATTAGAGTGCATTTAACAGAACCATGCCATCTTCATTCCTCCCAAAAACTTAAGCCTTTCACATTGCAAAACCACAAAAGATTCTGGTATAACCCACCTCAATTTGAACTCCCTAAACAGCATAAAACATAAGAATGAAGAAGAGATGATAAGTTCCTCCCAAAGCACCCTTACTACACATAACACAACAATGGGGAAATTGTGTGCTCGTTTAATGACCAGGCCTTTTTTGTTCAAATTTCATCTACTTCTTCTCCCCAAGGTACCAAATATTGGCAACCAATCTTCCAGTAAAACCCAAGTGTCAATGATCGAAAGGGGCAGAAGGTCTACCTTTCCAGACTTTTCTCCAATGTTTCAGACAAATTTCAGTAATATAGTGTTTCAGTAGAATTTCACTGTTTTTTGTAGAATTTCTGACAAAATAAGTAGATTTTCAAGAAATGTTAAGGGATATTTAGTAGAATTTCAGCAAATCCAGCTGAATCTTGGATTAGGTGCTGATCTAATCTGAGAAGTTTGAAGAAGATAAATATGAAGTTGGGCGTTTCATTGTATCTTCTCTGCCCACCTCAGGACCAAGAAAGCAACCCCTAGCCTCATCAAATCTCAAATTTATCAATGACTATCATATGCTCCTCCCTTGTGTGTCTTCTGTAATTCAATGTACTTGGGTGTTAATGGTTATTGCTCTGCTGTTTCATCCTGTATTGCTGGTTGTTTCTTCTTCAATGAAGTTTGCTGTTTCTGCTCTTCCTAAGAGAGTACCTCTTAGTTGTTTTAAATTTTATCCTTAATATTGGGCCTATCAAGTTTGTCTCCTTTCCTCTCAGGGTTACCTTCAATTGTAATTCTATCTTTTACGCCACTTCGAACCTTTGGCTCTTTTAATGAAGTAATTTTCGAAAGAATAAAGAAAGACAAAGATGAGAAATTTACACGTCTAGTTTTTGCAATATAGATTAGTATAACATTTCCTAAGCCTATCTCTAAAATTTTCATGTTCCAAAATAGATGTTCATCATTGTTTAGTTTTCCCTGCCATTTCCACAAATCTGGACTACTGAAATATCTACTAATATCGATTTTTTAATCCTTGCTTCTTCCTAGTAAAAACATCATGATGCGTAATTATCAATGGTTGTTATCTGGATTGTAAAGAATACTCAATTGAAAGATTGCAGACTATATTAATAATTCCCAGCAGATACCTGTGCAAAGTCAAAACGGCTAGACCTGCTAGGCTTTGTTAATATGTTGTCTACAGCCTTCTTAACTTCAGCAATCATTGTCTTGAACAGATCCTAAGAAAATAAAGAATGAGGGAAGAACCACATGGAAACAAGTAACAACAAACTTTCAAAACCATTCTGTTTAGAATAGGAGAGCAATGAAAGCACACATACCTCAAACAAAAGAGAAATTAATTGGCCAGATAACTCAATCCGCTTGTTCCCAACATAATCCTAACATCAAAAGGGGAAAACTCACGTTTTTTTATCTGATATCTGCATAAACAGAAGCAAAAACACAACCCTAGCCCTGACGAAATGCGAACACACAGAACCACACTCAACAATAACAAACAACACAGACACATGACAATATCAAGTTTTGGGCCTTTCCAAAAAAAAAAACCCATAACTTGCCATGGCGAAGCTAGGGTTACCAGCTCACCTACAAAAGGAATTATCAAGGTACAAAAAAATTTGGCAGCTTGATCTTTACCATAGAAAATAGGATGTGTAATATAGAGGGAAGTGATTTAACACCCTTCATGGAATCCTCAAAAATGCCATGGTGTCTCAATTATAAACTGGTAGTGAATGGAGAGCTCTTTGTTATTAATAAACCAACTTTAGCATGGATGAAGATCTCAAGTGAATAAAGCTGCAACATTATGAATAACATATGCTTTAGCATGGGTTTCAAACAATCAGTTTGTCCACCCAGAAAGAAGCCATTCCTATAAACTTTTTCAGTGTGGATTTCAGCAAACACGATTGTCTTGTTGCTTCTTCAAAATGTTCGGGATGAACTAAAATTCAGAGATTATTTTCTTTGCTTTCATTTTAAGGTATTGCCAACATAAAATCAAATCTGGTTTGGAATGATCAAATCTCATTTATTAATCATAAGGAATGGAAAAGAATTTGGAGTGAATTAACTACCTTGTCATCCATTGCATCCTTGTTTAAAATTGCATCCATTATCCTTCTCAACATGACAGCAACATATATGCATTTTGGACGAAAATTGTCCTGACACACCTACGAAAACAAGAGTGACACAAAAAAATGTTATGATCAAACAAATGAAGCATGTTATAAGATGTTTTAAATTGAGAGAGAGAGAGAGAGGGGGGGTGGGGGTGAAGGGGGGAAGGAACACCTTACCTCAACATTAGCAAGAAACACATCTTGAAGAACAGTCATTACTCTACCGTCCTAATGGAAACAATTGAAGCCACAAATAAGAAATTAGAAATTTTCAAGAAAAAAGATAAATTCAAAAGAACAGTGACACATTTCAGCAAATAAAAAGAAGAAATAACTAACATTCTCAGATGAAGCACCAGCAAAACTGAACCTCTTCACCTGAAACATGAAGCAGCAAACTACTAATTTAATACGCAACTGATTCCCATTTTAGGTTTTTTTTTTTTTTTTTTTTTGGGCAAAAGGTCACAGCTAGCATTTGAAAAGAAAGGAAATAGATACTAGAAATAGTTACAATTCATTTCCACAAATAGACAGAGATAGAAATTTAGAAATGCAATTGTAAGATATTTAGACTTCAATTCAGAACAGATCAATGGTGGTGGAGATGTCCTCTTGAGCAGGACTCATTTGGTGTTCTGCTATTCAAATATCGGAGTGCAGTCTGAGTGGGTAGGACTCCACCAGCGAGGTTCACTTAGCTGCCTCTGGAAATTCATCTCTCAGGTTTCCCTTTTTTCGCACAGGGGTCTAACTTTGTGGTGGGGAATGATTCTAAAATTAAATTTGGAGGGAGATGTTTGGCTAGGTTAGTTTTCTTTTGAGTGTTTAATCCCCTACTTATATTGGCTTTCCACAATCCACAAAGTTGTTATCTCATCCATTACTCTAAGTAAAATTCTTTAAATTTCATTTACTCTAAGCATTATCCAGGAGCTCTAAGAGGCCTAAATTCCTTGCGGAGCAAAAAAGTAAATGGTAAGGTATTTGAGGGCCATGTACCCATAATAACAAGAAGTACCAAAATCATTAGCGCACCACACTCTAAGGCACACTGATGTTTTCAATCAACCTTCCACAAAGATATACCACTACATTGGTCAAGGAAGGGCACACCCAACCACACAAATATCTAGGTTGACAGTGAAAGGGCATAAGCTTCCTATGAGTAGATGAAATCTGCACTACATGGACCTTTACTTCACCTTGGCCTGGCCATGTCAATACAACAGGAAATTGGTAAGATCATGGCTTACTAATAGGAATACTACAAATGAGTGAAGACCTTATGAACAAAGATGTATTTGGCACTTGTGCATGTACTCACATCCAAGAGCAATGCCCAAATCCATGTAATGTAGATTGATAAATAAGAAATAAACAGGAAGAGAGAGAAAGAGAGAGAGAGAGAGAGAGAGAGAGAGATTGAAATAATAGCCCCCATATTAATTGCAAGGCCATATGCAATTTCAGAGCTGTTTTGGTCTCCATTGAAAGAAATGTATCCCAAAACAATAAAATTGATGCTTGAACATCTGAAGTCTGTTTCCAGATAATAAAATGAAATCATCACAATTCAAAACAAGGGTACCACACGGAACACCTTTGTTTCAAGGTAGGCCAAAGCTTGCTCTTGCTTATGTATACCTTCCTTTGCACAATCCTGAAATTAGAGAAACAAACTCAAAAGATGAGACTAATACAGAAAAGGACGTGTTTGCAGGCCCAAAATGTACAAATAACAACTGAAAAAGGTAAACTAATTAAAAAAAATTAAAAAATGTTCACAACAATGGGAGTGCACAGGGCAAAGGCAATAGTTTTTTAAGAGACAAGAAGACACAATGTTACAAATTTACAATTTATGAGATGGAATATCTAAGTTGGGAACGACGAGATGAATAAAACTCAGTGCTTTGGGCTGACATATGTGCTTTCTAAGCATTTTGAGGTCTTTTAGTTTTAATATTGTAGAAAATTCTGGTATTTTTGTAATTTTTTATTTTATTTTATTTGGAGCTAGGGTTTGGAAAGAGTATTTAAACAACTTTTGGTGGTTGTAATCAGACTGATCGTATTATTATCAATAAACCTTTCAGACTTTTCTGTTATCTTTGTTCTAGGATTGAACGCTGATTTTTTTCCTATTATCCTGATGCTTGTTGGGTTTTGAGCTCTATTATCCTTTTTCCCCATTAAAAAAACTGAGCCAACACAACTCAATTTAAATGGGCCAACCCAAATCAATAAAAAAAACTGGGTTAGGTTGGGTAAAAAATTCATCATTTACTGTGCCAATTCCATTTCTAGACAAAGAAGCTAATCATTTGCTTACATTACTTGACCATGACCATATTAATACCTCAATAGATGGCATTAGCAGGGCAGCATATCGAGGATCTCTTCCAACCATCTGTACTACTTCTTGATCACTCTCCATTCCCATAGCCTTCATGACCACCATAATAGGAATCTATAGAAAAGGTTTTTGAAAAGAAAAATAAACTACAGTAAGATATGACAGTCACAAGATACCATGAAACAAAATCTTAAATTTCTTGAAATGAAATGTGGCATTACAACCTTTTTGACAAATTGGTTAAGCATCAAATAGATCTTCTGATTTTCCATCTGAATAATAGTTTTGCTTTTTATTCTCTCTGAGCTGCTCGTAACAGATGCATTTAAACTAAAACAAAATGAAAGGTTTATGAAAAAATAGAATTAGTAAAAATAATCAAACTAGAAGGGACAAAACGGTGAAATAAAGGTTCACCATCATCTTGATACATACCTCACCAAAAACGAAACCAAACTAGAATTCTATTCTATTTTATTTATAAATAAATAAAAAGAAACCAAACTACTTCTATCTACCCCATGACAGCACCCAAATCTAATAAAACAACAGAAAATAAAAGATCCTAAAGCCTGGACTGTAGACAGCGAACACCTATAGTAAAGAAAAACAAAGAAAGAAGAACTCACTTCCCCTTCTTGTCCATATCAATGATAATCCTGTTTTTTGAAAGCTGTTCCTGCATTAAAAGCACCTGGAAGGGATTGCAGTGTCATCATATGCTGAAACAAAAAAAACTATGAAGAAAGAAGGAAATTAAATAAATAAATAAAATTGGCCATGTTTAGCCAGACTGCATAGAGGGGCTCAGCTCGTTGTCAAACGGTTTCATTACAAGTTGTTAGTCCAGATAGAAGAAGCTTGGAACTCAGAGTCTTCGGGGTTGTTTACAGTACTTATTTTGTAGGTTCAGAGATAAGTTCTCTCTCCCCCTTTTCTTGTCACAAGATTTGGAAGACTAAAAGTGCCATCCAAGGTACAAGTATTAGTTTGGATGAATGTTCAAGGCGGAAAAAATACTTTTGACATTAATCAAAGGAGAAGGACTAATGTTAGTTCATCTCCCTATTGGTGTATTATGGTTTATGTGACAACAGGAGGCTGAAAGTATAGAACATCCTTTTCTCTCCCACTCTATAGTATTCAAGCATTAACAAGTTGTTTAGAGAAGCTAAGGGCCTGTTTGGGAGTACTGATGTGGGAATAAGAGCTTTTCTGGGAGTGACTTTACTAGAAGCACCTAGCAGGTGATTCTGGAATCACACATTTATGTACTTTATGCTTTTTGAGGGCACAAACAAAATTCTTGTGCAAAAGTAAGGTGATTGTTAAATTTGAGTTGTGTGGATGGAACGAAATAAAAGGATTTTGTGGAATTAAATTCACTAGGCATCCTTTGAATTTTGGGATACACCTTTTTATTCATCTGGATTGGCAGGCAGCTGTTTCCATGAGATACCATTTAGTTTATACATTTTGCAATGTTAACTTGAGATCCTACCAAACATTGTGTGAAGTTTCTATCTAGCAGATAGATTGTTCAGAGATCTTTTATGTAATATCAGTGAACAGTTTGTTCACTGTGTTTGTACTATATTAATAAATTATTTTGTATCTTTATCAACTACATAAATTGCATAAAGAGGAAAAAACCAAAACATGAAAGCTAAAGAATCTGACAGCAGCCCACTGCATTCTAACAGCTAGATCTGCGCAACAGCCAACACAAGAAAAACAAAAGCAAACTCAAAGGTGCCTAAAAAAACGCAAATTGAACTGTTCCTCAAAATGTATAAGACCCTCAAGTGGTGAGAGAGGATGGGGAAAAGGATAAGAGTTATGATAGGTCAAGGGTTTGATCCCTTTCAATGTAACAATATATACATATACATACATATAATATATGTGTGTGTGTGTGTGTGTGTGTGTGTGGGTGTGTGCGGGCAAAATAGCTCAAAAATGGAAGGGAATGAAAATTCATGGGCCCCAGCTATTTCATCAACTGTTTTATTTTTAATGGATAAAAAATAAAAAATAAAAAAAAAGTAACAGATTATGGTTCAGTTACCATCTCATTTATTGAAAAGTAACAGATTATGGCAGAGAGAATATTACCTTCTCATTTCCCTTGATTATGAAGTATCCTCCAGGGTCGAGGGGGCACTCACCTACAGATGCACATTCATTATAGAGCAGAACAAAGCATGGAGATGAAAAAGGGGGACAAGAAACAAAGTGAGTTTTATTTTGTTCTGCACAAACCAAGTTTGGCAAGTTCAGATTCGGTTTTCCCATATAGGGTGCAGGAGCAACTCCGTAGCATAATAGGCATCCTTCCGATTACGACACCTTTCTGCAAAAAAATAAAAAAGATAAAAAATAAAAAACTTCATATTATATCCAAATACATGTTTTCAAACAAATCTGTCTAGAAACAATTTCTAAATACCTTCTCCACTCTAGTCTTTTGATCATGACTTCCTTGAATGTACTCTACATCGACTTTTATTGGAGCAGAATACCTATAATTTACAGAAATCATATTCAATATGGTTCAGTTATGTGCATGGAAGTGAAAAATAGGCATGATATTTGTATTTCAGACAATAATTGTCTAAATTGCAAACAGAATAGAAAAAGGTTTGCCACAAGGTACCGATAAAATACTATATACTCAAACAATGCAAGTTTTAAAGGATACGACCCATACTGACCAAGAGGAATATTCCCATAATGTTGTTCAATTTCAAAAGCTTACACCATGCCAGCTTTTTGTTTTAAACTCGTACCCATCCCAAATGACATCGTCTGGCTTGTGTTTTAAAAAAAAATAAACAACCAGACAAATAAGGAGCCGAGGCCCCTTTCTCATATAATAATCAGGTGGAATTCTTTGGAAAAAAATGAAATCAAAAAATAAAAACCAAGTTATCTGATTAGCCATTTTGCAAGGATATTTTGGCATTCAGGAGGAACCCAGTAACTTGGGGGAGATTTCAAAAGGACTCCAATACCATATTAAACTGTTAGGGTTTACTTAAATGGTCCTCAAACTTGTACCGGATTTACATTATTCGTTCAAATGGTCCATCAACTATATATTATTCGCTCCAGTGGTCCTACCGTCTAATTTTCTGTTAGATTTAACCTAATTTTAGGGTAAATAATGACCAAATTGCCTCATATTTAACGGAAATATTGACAGAATGTAACGGTAGGACCAATGGAGCGAATAATATATAGTTGATGGACCATTTGAACGAATAATTTAATTGAGGGACCAAAATGTAAATCAAGTATAAGTTTGAGGACCATTTGAGTAATTTACCCATGTCCTTATTATGATTGAATGACAATTATTACCCACTGACTAATTAATATGCATGAATGACACTAAATACTCTTCAAGACCATGGAGTGCAGTCTACAAACAATAATGCCCAACGCATAGCAAACAAAGAAAGACTTCATCAATAATAGAGGCCCAAAGAAGCCCAGCCAACAAACGCAAAAAGTTCATAATTTCTCTTTTTTAAAGTATAAATAAATAAATTTATCATTAAAAAAACACACAAACATGGGACGGAGTCCACTGCAACAATCCTAAAGCATCTGTGCATGTATATCTATCTGAAAAGAAAGTCCAGCTGTAAATGTAGCAGCCCAACCAACATTTATGGCCAAGAAAACACATATGATAAATAGCTGTGGAAAACCATCACATAAGGTCATGAGCTTCAAAGTTAAACTCAGAAAAAAAAAGCTTTAAAGTTGCAAGGATCATGTCCTTCGCTAATTTTTAAAAACAAAAAGAAAAAACAACCATTGTCACTAGAAAGAAAAAAAATTTCAAGAACAATTAAGGCTTCAGAAATTGTCAGACGCAAAAATAAACTTTCGACTAATCTGCAATTAAAGAAAGAGGGATAAGAAATCACCGCAAACAAGATAAATTTTTATAAAAAAAATTCTTTAAGAATAAAATTCACAAAAAAACCCACAAATTTGGAACTCCATATAGAGAATCATAACACACCTAACATTTCACGGTATAATTTTTGTTTAAGCCAACAATAAATTTCAAGACCTCAGTACAGTTTAGCCTCTTTTCTATTTCATTATACATTTTAAGTAATATTCAGGATGTAACACAGCTACACAAGGTATATATGATGCAAAACCAAGGCTCCGTTTGGATGTAGGTATTTGAAAGACAGGATTTGGACAAGAAAGCTAAATGTGCAGTAATAAAATTAAAAAAAATTAACTATAAAACATAAGATTGAATGTATTTGAAATAACTAGATGTAATACATTTGAAATGATTATATGCAAGTAGTCATTTGGAATCCATATTCTTATTCAAATCTTAGCATACATAGATTGCACTAATCTAAACAAACATTTTAACCTTATAATGTCATCTAAATCCCTAGATTTAAATCACTTCATCCAAATGGAACCCAAAGGAGAATAAAAACAGGGAAACGAATAAGTAACTTTTATTAAATTGGACAAACCAAAAGGACAAAATCACAAATCGCACCACTGTGATTAATAAAGTGCAATCCAGTACAAATTAAATGAGAAGTCTATCAAACAGATCTTACGTCATATCAGATAAGCGGCATGTATGGGGAGCAATCTTTTCAGTGACACCATCCATTGTAAGCGAGGGCTCACCAATAGAAATATCTTTAAACCTGCACCAAAGGAAAAGTGCATATTAAACTGCCTGAAATGTTCTTCACAAAAAGGACAAGTATATATTAAACTGCCTGAAACGTTCAAACCCTTTAAACAACCTTTATATAGGGTAATATTCACTTTCCAGATTTCTGATACAATTTAACAGAAATTAAAACAAGCCTGGAAAGACATGTCTCTGGGTTTTAGCTCTTTCTTGCCTTTCTCTGGTTACTGGTGGGGAATGGGAACAGATTTGGTTTTAGGAGACTTCGCAGATAGGGAAGTTTCCCTTGTGCACATCTTTCCCGTGACTTTATAGACTTCCAACTTTAATAGTGCTCCAATTGCCAATAAGTCTGGGGATTCCTCATTCCCAATAAGCTAGAATGTTAGTTTTTTACGAAATTGAATGATTAGGGGTTTCAGTAGCTTTTCTTCTATTTTAGAATGTTCCTTTACAAGTCGATAGACTGAATAGAAGATCTTGGAAACAGCTTACATACATTTTAATTGTTTCATTTGTATGTATTTTCCTGATGAAATTTCATCACTGAAGTTCAAGCAATGACATTAGAGATAAGATTACCAACTAAGCAAGCACAATCACACAACCAGTAAAATTTTATTCCTACTAAAAATCAATTAAAAAAAGTACTCAACCTGAGATAAATACTTGGATCGACGCCAGACACAATCCGATCATTGGCACGAACAATTTTCTTGATTCCCGTGTTCACAAAGTAATTAAACGAGTCCAAATGTTGCTTTACCAGCCCTCTCACCTGTATATGAATTCTTTTAAACTACCGAATGCAAATAATAACAATAGCAACGATGGCAATAACAACAATACCAATATTTAGAAATAAACATCTGACAATATTCAAACCTTAAGAAACTCCGGCAGAAGTGCGAATTTGTCCGTGGCAGATTTGATAGGAGCGGCGAGGAATTCCTTATCAATGGCCGAATGAAGAATTTGCTTTCCATCATTAGACCTACTTTGAAAAGTAAGAGACCGAAAATTAGAATCACACCAAAAGCCCTAAACGCTTGCCAGAAACTGTTATTGATAATCAACAAATAACAATTTTTACAAGATATATATATATATAGAGAGAGAGAGAGAGAGAGAGAGAGAGAGAGTACTTTTGCTTGTTTTTCTTTGGAGGGTCGGCCGAGGAGTCTTGTGCAACGCCCATGGCCGATGGCTTGTTGAAGAGTTCTAGTTGTTAAGACTTAACACAGAGACAGAGGGAAGGGAAGACGTTTGTTGTCAAAAGATTAAAACCCGCTAAAACCCTGCTCTGTTTCCTTTCCTTTCATTTTTACTAGCCGGTTGAGTGCCAATAGGTTTTTTATTTGGGCCTTTAGAGCATCTCTAGCGCAAGCCCAAAATCGGGGGAAAGGCCCCCTAGGGGAGCCCAACAGAGCTCCAGCGCGAAAGAAGCAGCTCGGGCAACTGCTGGGTCCCACCAGCCCAGGCAGGCCCAAGGGCAAGTTCCGCCTGGGCTTCAGCTCGAGTTTTGTGACGTCAGCGCACGGCAACTCAAATTTTTTTTACCGTTGGCGCGTGAATTACACGCTCTAACGGTAAAAAAAAATTTGATTTCCGCGCGATGACGTCAGCCCTGACAGAACCCAACGGGCAAATGCCACGTGTCACGACAAGGACGCTCCGATGGTTTTTTTCTAGAAATCTGACAGTCCTCTTTTTTTGGCTAAAAAAATTCGAAAAAATTCTGAAATTTTTTTAAAAAAATACCAAAAAATTCTGTATTTTTTCCCTATAAATACCTAACCATTTTATTTACTTTCCACACCAAATCTTCATACAATTCTTCTCCATCCCCAATATTTTTTACTCTCCACTCACATTATTCACTTTCCACACCAATTCTCCATACAAACTCTTCTCCTTCTAATATTTTTTACTCTGCACTCACATTTTTCACTTCCCACACCAATTCTCCATGCAAACTCTTCTCCTTCCAATATTTTTTACTCTCCACTCACATTTTTCTACTACTTTCCATTTGTATAAAAACAAAACAAAACAAATGGCATCTTCTATCGAAACCGGAGGCTCGTGGTCAACTTAGGAAGATATTGCGTTGTGTCAGTCTTGGGTGAACGTTAGTCATGACCCTATCACGGGCAATGAGATGAAGTTCCATCATATGTGGAGCAAAATTCATGGAGAATTTTGTCAAATATCGGGTTCCATTCGCACTGAAATGGCCTTGTCTAGTAGATGGAAACTTCTGAATAAAGAGTTAGGGAAATGGAGAAATGCATTGACAAAAGCAAGGGAGAACATTCGAAGCGGTCAAAATCTATCCGATGAGGTAAAATATTTATAATTGCCATTTTAATAAATTTAATGTAATTTTTTTTATTGCATATTCTATTTCTTTTTCTTGCATAATCTTTTTTTTTTCTTTTTGCATTTCCAATTTGTCTATATTTTCTTGCATAATCAATTTTATTCTTGCATTTCAAAATATTTTATATTTTCTTGCATAATAATTTTTTTTCTTGCACTTCTAATTATTTATTTTTAATAGATCATACAAGCACAAATGTGGTTCGGTGCCATTGGGCAAGGCAAAAAAAGTTTCGTGCATTTCCAATGTTGGGAAGTTGTGAAGCATTGTTCGAGATTCAAAATTATTCCTACCGGTCCAACGGTTGTGTTGAATGAGACGCCGCTCCACGATTCACCATCAACCGATTCGCCATTGGACTCTCCAATGGAAACGGAGTTACCACTCCCACGTCCGCCGAGACCTATTGGGAGAAAGGCGGCAAAGGCCAAGAGAGGGGGCACTTCGAACAATGAATGTGTATAATTATTGGAGCAAATAGCTAAGAACACCTCACTAAGAATTGAGAGAAACTTGAAAAGAGATGAAGCGGACAAGGCACGAGAGGAAGCATTTGTAATTCAACAGCAGCAGGCACAAGAGAAAGACATGGATGATAGAGAGATGAAAATCATGGCCATGGATACGAGCCATATGTCTCCTGAAACAAAGGCCTATTGGAAGCATAGACGAAGGGATGTGATGAGAAGAAAACTTTTCCATGACGACGGACCTAGCAAAACGGATTGGTTAAATTATGAAAACCATTAGGTTTTATTGAAACACCTTTGCCATATGTTGTATTGTTATATTGTTGTATTGTTGTATAATCCTTTAATTTGTTGTATTGTTGTATTGTTTCCTTTTCATTAAATAAAAAAGCATTAAATAATATGACTATTTATTAAAAACATTTGAGCATCAAAACAAAGATTAATTAAAAACAAACCTTAATTTATTGCAAACAACACACAAAACAAATCATACATAAAAGCTTAATAATAAAATAAAGCATAATTCCAAAAAATACCACACACAATATAAAGCATAATTAAAAACAAAGCACTAATCTTGACTTCATCCATTGTGATTGCCTTTCATCTCCCACAAGTGCTCGATCAAGTCAACTTGACGTCTCTCGTGAATATATGAAGATTGCATTTCTTCATAACGATCAATCATGGGGTTGTTGAATCGACCATCCCGAACTAACGGTTCGGGCTCCATTGGTAGTCCATTTGGTCCCATCGGTCTTTCATATATTCTTGTCAATGCCGTGTTCATTAGATCGGATTCAAATACCTCTGGAGCATCGTAGTCATACTCATCCTCCACAATCATGTTGTGGAGGATGATGCAAGTCATCATAATACTCTGCAGCACCTCCTCGTCTAGAATCCGAGCAGCACCCCTGATAATTGCCCAACGAGCTTGCAAGATACCGAAACACCTTTCCACGTCTTTCCTGTAACCTTCTTGAAAGGAAACAAAGCTTCTTTCCTTCTCGGATTGGGGATTCGGAATTGTTTTCACGAATGTCGTCCACCTAGGATAAATTTCGTCGGCAAGATAGTACGCACCAGAGTATACGGTATTGTTGATTTGGTACGTGACCTGGGGGGAATGACCTCGCAATACCTCGTCGAATACCGAGGATTGACCAAGGACATTGAGGTTATTCTGAGATCCGGCAACCCCAAAGAAGGCATGCCAAACCCAACAGTCGAATGAAGCTATGGCCTCCAAAATTATACTTTTTTGGCCCTTTCGATTCCCGCACTCTCCTTGCCAAGCAGTAGGACAATTCTTCCACTGCCAGTGCATGCAATCAATGCTTCCAATCATGCTTGGGAAACCTCGAGCCTCTGCTTTTTGTAGCAGCCTTTGCAGGTCCCTCGGCGTGTGGGTTTGCGAAGGTACTCCCTCGTGTACAAATTTTCCACTACATCACAGAATCTCACCAAGTACTCTAGGATAGTTGATTTTCCCATCCTTGCAATCTTATCCACCTACTCTGCAGATGCCCCACAAGCAAGCATCCACAAAGCAGCTGTAAGTTTTTACTCCGAGATAAGACCCAAAATTCCAACAGCATCATGCTTTTGAATGAAGTATGTGTCGTAATACAAATATCATGCATGATTTTTTTGAAACAAATGTGGCTGCATTCTATCTCTCTCGAAACTTATGACCAGGATATAACGAATTTGGGATAAAGTAATCCTCCAAGAGATTCTTACCCCGAGACTCCCTACGTCTGTCCACATTTGGGGCATGAGGACGACGGTGTTGCCTTGATTGATTAAGAATACACACGGCTGCTGCAAGCATTTGTTCCTCTTCTTCATCGGCGTCCCGATCTTCTTCAGCACGTCTACGCCGGATTTCTTCCCTTTCTTTCTGTTGCCTCTCCAACACCCTCCTCAAGTTTGACATTGAGAGTAGAATGTGTTTTGTAAAATCTGAGAAATGAAGGAATAGATAAGAGATGGTGTGAGAGGTATGACTTGATGGTGTAGTTTTATAGAGGGATTCAGAAGATAGATATGACACGTGGCATAATTTTAGAGGATGAAAATCTTATCTGAAATTTGAGATTATAATTTTTTTTAAATATCTAAAAATCTTATCTGACAAAGATGACACATTGCACAATTTTAAAGGGTGAAAATCTTATCTGAAATATGAGATTATAATTTTTTTTTTAAAATATCTGAAAATCTTATCTGACATGGGACACATGTCACAAATTTAGAAGGTGAAAATGTTATCTGAAATCTGAGATTATAATTTTTTTTAATGAATATCCGAAAAATTTATCTGGAATAAGACATGTGGCAACCGAGATTCTCATCCGAAAATCTTTTCTGAAAAATAATGGACACGTGACAACCAAAAATATTATCCGAAAATTTAATTACAAAAGATTATCACAATTAATGGTTTAAAGTATAAAAAAGTAGGAAATAAGGTACAATGAATAGTATTTGCCTTAGACTTGCCCTAGACTTAGCCCTCATGAGTGGAACCACAAATGGCAAGGCTGCCACTATTCATGTGAATAGTGGCAGCCCTTGCTTGCCTTAGACTTAGCCCTTATAAGTGGAGTTGCTCTTAGAGTAGGGCTCGTCAATGGACCGGGCCGGGCTAACCCGGCTCAAATTTAATGGGCTCGGATCGGGTCGGGCTGGACTTTAAAGAGAAGAGAGAAAATATCGGGCCGGGTTTTTTTAGAAAATTCAAAGTCTAAGCCCAACCCATGAGCTGGGCTTCAGTAAGCCCATCGGGCCGGGCTGGGCCTAAACGAGCCCTACTTCATTAAAAAAAAAATCATAAACTTAATCATAAAGGTATTTTAGTTCAAATTTGAGATTAAACTCACTTAATTCCAATATTTTCACTTCAAATCAAATTCATAAAACACCCAATAAAGTCACATAACTTATAAGATTTTCCACAAAAATAATAAAACCAAGTATTATTTTTGAGGTTATTACATAATTAGATCGTAATACGTTTTAAGAAATTATTTTAAAAAATACCAAGTATAAAAATAAAATAAAAATTTAAGGATGGTATGAATAAATATGCAAATATTTGGTGATGTGTTCAAGAAAAGCATGATTATATTTGGTGGTACGATTATGTTTCGTGATATGATTATATTTGATGATGTGATATGTTGTTCATCTTATATATATATAATTGTTGAATTCATAATTGACACAAATTAATGTGCTAATCATCTAATTATAAACTAGGAATGAGTAACGAAAAGAAAATGAAATGAAACAAATTATATATGTGATTTAAGTGATATAATCCTAAACCTAAACTCTTATTTATACATAATTATATATATATATATATATATGCGGGCCTAACGGGCAGGGCTTTTGTGAGCGGGCCTGGTCGGGCTTTCATAGGCTTAATCGGGTCGGGCCTATGGGCCGGACTGGGCTTCAAACACCCAAGCCCAAGCCTAGCTTGTCCTAAGGTAGGCCGGACCATCTCAAAGCCCATAATGGGCCAGGCCGAGCTTTTATTCAATGGGCCGGGCGGGCCCCCATCAGCCTATGAGCCCACGGGCCAAATGATGAGGCCTACTTTAAAGCATGTCCACCCAAAAAGGCTAAGGCTAAGGCAAAGTCAAGGCAAGGGCTGCTATTATTTACGTGAATAGTGGCAGCCTTGTCTTTTTTGGTTCCACCCCAAAAGGCTAGGGCAAGGGCAAGAAAAAAAACATATATATGCAACAAAATATAAACAATTTCGAAATTGAATTTTAAAAAAAAATTGTTATGTATTTATAGGGAAAATATCCATAATTTTTTGGTATTTTTCTTTTAAAAAATTGAATTTTTTTGAATTTTTTTTGCTTACTGACGTCAGCGCCTTCAGGCTAAAGCCCAGGCAAGATCTGCCCTTGGGCTTGCCCGGGCTGCTTCTCCTACGCTGGAGGTCCAAACCCCACCTGGAGGGCCTCTTGTCCTGGCAAAATAGGTTGCGGTGGAGATGGTATTAGGCCCCATTTGGTTCACATAATGGATTTGAAGGGAAATCAATTCCCCTATTATTTCCTAAGGGATGGGAAATGGAAGATTTCTTTCCCACATTTGATGATGTTAGGAAAGTAACTGGGAGATTTCATTTTATTTCCTTTCCCATGTTTGTTTTGAGTGGGAATGGAAAACAAAGTTTGTATAATTTTCCAATTCTACCCATATTAAATCAAATAAAAAAAGAGTACATTCAATGATATACTGTAATTTTAAATTGTTAATGGGGACAAACTGGTCATGAAAAATGTTCATTGAATGTTGGCTCATTTTCCCAAACTTTCCCATGAGGAGGGAAAACAAAACTCAAGTTAGGAGGAGGGCTTCACTTTCCATCCTACTTTCCTATGTACCAGGCAACCATTTCCCATGCCTGAATTTACCAAACATGGGAAAGCAAATGATTTCTCATCCTCAAGCCTCCTTTCCCATGAACGAAACAGACCATTAGGATTTAGCCCATTCGAGGCTATATTCATTCAAAAGGACGTATACATATGTATTTTGTAGTGGTTGGACAAAAATGCCTTTATTTATTTTTAGACTGCTTAATGAGTCCTCTTTATTTTCAGATGGTGCCAAAAGTCTTGCTTCTTACTTGCCATATGGAGCCAAAGAATTGGATTACTTATTCTTGCTTTCTGTATATTTTTATTGTTACTAGGATGATCTCTTCACATGAACTTCATGCATATGCTGCTTTGGCTTCATTATGCTTCCATCATGTTGTCTATCTTATGTATTTCTTCTTCTCCCAAGATGTTTCAGTATGAGTTGTCATTATTTTAGCTAATATTGCTCATTTGTATTTTTTAATATCTTGCTTACTGGAACTAAGCAACTCATCTTGAGAAATAATTATATTGTGTCGTGCTCTACATAGGTAAAAATTATCTTTAAACCATTCTGGAAGTATATTTGTGAAATCTAATTTTACATTTTTCCAGAGAGGGAGATCAAAATCTATTACTTCTTTTAGTTTGGAAGAAAATTAAGACAAGTGATCGCTACTTTCAACATAAAATTGACTTAAGTAACCATACACTGCTAATAATCCTAGAGTAATTAAGTAGGTTTTCTGCTTATGCTCTAAATGTAGTTCTCTATATTCTACCATGTTAATGCTAATAATTTTGGAGTAATTGAATAGGTTTTCTAGTTATGCTCTAAATGTAGTTCTCTATAGTCTACCATGTTAATACTAACTAAATAAATAGTATAATGAGAACAACTTTTAGTAATAATTTTGATACCATGTTGTAAATTATTTTTCAAATTAAAAAGAAATGCTTGGATATATAACTGAAGGGGTGTGTTTTTCTCATATTCTAAATAATCATATGATCTCTAATATCTCCTGGTAAAAACCTATACCTTTCTCTTGCTAAGGTTTGAATAAAATATGGATTTTTAGTTATTTGTGTAAAAAATATGCCCTTAAATCCAACTAATTATGTAATAGTTACTGTTAAGGAAATCTTATGTAATGACTTATTTAAGTTATTTATGGGCAAGACCAATTGTTTTAATTCATGATCATGTTATCTTATGAAATACGAAAGAACTAAAGTCTTAGGAATATATAAGTGGAAATGAAAACTATGTAATGAGATTGCATACACCAAAACTTATCATGATCCCTAATTCTAAACATGTTCCTGGTCATAGGAGTATCAATTGGGCATTGATATTCCGCCAAGACCAATACACACAATATCTTCTTTATATGTAGAGAATAACGAGGTATCAAGTCATTGAGTGTAGTGACACCAAGATATATGTGTAGGTGCTTGCAGAAGAAGAAGTACACTAAACGCAATCAAATACATGAGTTTTAGAATGGAATATATCCTAGGACTAACATGGAAGTCGAAAGTGTTTGTAGAAGAATACCAAAAACTCATAGCAGCAACTAGCAGGTTTTCATCTCTATTAATTAAGTGCTTGGACAAAATTAAAGCATCATCAATACTAGCTTTCTTCCAATGTCATTGATGACCCAGGAATGAAATGTTAGAGAATGATTATGATGGCAAAGTGGAACTTCGACATCTTCCTTAAAAAGCTTGGCCATATCCTCAAGAACTTTCCCAAACCAGACAGGACCCAGAACGAGAGCATTTCCAAGCAAATGAAGGATATTTGCATCCAAATTCTTCTTACAATATGGATGAAGCTTGCTTCTAATCCCAATAGCATGTTTGTCGACACCTTCGCCTGAGATATGAGGAGGAAGGAATGAAGAAGAAGAGCTTCTAGCACGAGTTTTTGGGGAGGCCATCGTAAATTTTTAGGTAGAATTGAGGAGAGGTTTGAAAATTTTCAAGAAAGTCAAGAAATTTTGGGATTAATCGAGAGTTTAAAGAACTTAGGTTTGATGATTTCATCAAACAATGAAGAAATCAGTTTTATAATCTGAAGGAAGGAGATTGTGGGAGGAGAAGAGATGCCCAAAATTACGTAGCTGTTAATACCCACTTTCCCAAAACATCCAATCAATGAATAGATGTGAGCTAAAGTAATGGAACAAAATGGCGCGCATCATTAAATGGGTTTATCATTAAGTCTGAAAATCATTTTTAACAAAACGATTTAGACTTAGGAGGCATTTTTGAGCCTAAATTATGCGCGCCAGCCCCATTGACTATCGGGCTTTCTCTACAAATAGTGTATGGGCCTTATTTTCTAAAAATGGAGAATAGCCCATAGTATTCAAAAACAGGTGGGGTAAAATTAAATCAATCACCCAAAGTTATTTTGACAAATTGAAAATGAATTACCACCAATGGTAATTTAATCCAAGACTTAAAATTAATTGATTTAATATTTAAACAGTTCACAATGTTTCTAGCTTAAGGGAATTAATCACTGCTGTTGGTGACTAACTCAAAATCAAATTGGTAAGCTTGAAACTAGAAATAGAGCCGTCAAATTATTTTTCACCATAATATTTTTTTTTTCCCACTGAAATACGAAAGTCCACTTTAAATTTTTTTTTTTTGGATATTACATCCTACCCTCCTTAAAGAAAATTCATCCTCTAATTGAAGTACTATACTGCTTGTATGAATTGGGTTGTCTGCTTCTCATTTCATACTCTCAATTCCGCAAGCATTATTTTTCCTCTGAATCATTATATCTCCAAAGTCCTCCATATGTATCATGATCTCTTTAATCCGATCACTTAACGTACAACTTATATTTTAGATATAACATACTCTCTATCTCAAGACACAAGAATGTACATTATAATACTTGGCAAGTTTCAAATTCATTCTTAGCACCTATTGATCTTCAAAAACCTTAACCTGTCAAGGACTTAGTCATGTCCAACCTAACTGGAAGAAATAATTACATTCACGCATATGTATTTTCAATATTCATCACCGAGAATCATCATACATATTTCAAAGCCTATTTAATTCATATATACCGTCAACATGTTCTTATACCTCAAGAGCTGAACTTTCAACTTTGATACAAAATATCTGATAAGTGATCACCAATGTTTTCAAAATGATTTGATTACAATGCCCACATTAAGTTGTTTTCATATCTCTAAAAATCATGCGTAGATCCTCCAAAGTTACCTTATAATCCCATTTCATAGTCACTTAAAAAGAAATTTGTAAGCATTCCTTTTACCACAAAGCTTATAATCCTTTCATATCTATATATGTAAATATACATAGCAACAAAAAATAAAGTACAAAAATTACAGCAATGCCCCCTGAACTAAGGTGTTATCATTTGGCCCGTAAAAAAATGTTCCATTTCGTAACTTTAATCAACTAGAATCTTCCAAACATAATGTCATTAATATCAATATTTCTTTCTTAAGTATTTACAAGAAATTTCAACTTAGCATTATTAACTCCATTTTCTTTTCCACATGCATCTTTGTTTATGGATCATCCCCAAATCTAAAATAATTTCATTCCCTTATGAAGAATCATAACAATATCACCCACACAGAACTAAAAACCCAAGTCACTTAATCAACCAAATTTGAAATCATATTCCTAAGTAACTAATGACCAAAACTTACAATCTTTTCTCCAATTGCATCTGAGTTATCTTAATGATTTCATTATAGGGATCTTCCAATTTATACACTTCTTATAACCTTAAAATCATTTGTTTATCTAAATGCATCTCCAAAAGTATTAATTAGACTCCCTCTCCAAAGTCTAACTGTTTCAAGCAACACATGTACTCTTTAATCATCAACACCGTTTTTCGTATTTAATACCAATTTTTACTTAGCCAAAATCACAGTTTTTTAGGCTTAGCAATAATTCTCAAATAAAATCTCCAAATCATACTCAATATTTGTCAAAATTTTCTTCCATTCTCTACGCTAAGTAACACCAAAATTAGACTTCATAGGCTAACTCACCATATACAAAATTTAGCCAATTCCAGGAAACTATGGATCTTTATCACCATAGTATTCTGACTTTAATTCAACACTGCTTCCAATTTGGGAGTATCCATTGAACCTCCATCCTTCGAAATCACACATCCAAGAAACTTAATTAAAACCTCCACGAGACTCAAAACATATCAGCAGTTTAATTTCAACATTCTAATTCAATTATCATCATTCACTTTGATGTAATAACTATCAATCATTTCAACTTAATCATTTGTAACCAAATCTAATTACACCATTATTTCTTCAAGTCCTTATATAACTTAGTGATCCTCGTAAGTACCATATACTGAGAACGGTGAACTTTATTCAATATCTCTCCCTCGGAATCATCCAAAAATGGTACACACAATCTTCCTTGATATCTCAAACCACCATATATTCCAACAACGCTATTGTCCATAATTTGCCATACGTCTCTGTGGATAGTCTAGTTATTGCACAATGCTACTTCAATTATTAACATTATTCTTCAAAGTAATCACCACATATAATTTTTTTTTTCAATACTCATACAACAATCTACTAGCACATGTTTCCAAAATATCACAACCTTTGGCTTTAACAATATATACCTAAACATATTCAACAAAATCAATTAACATTTCAACTCCTCAACTTATTCCTCATACATCCAGCCACTTTCCAATCTTTAAGTAAAAAATCTAAACCAAATCAAATTGGACTAATGTTAAAATTGACGAATTTAAATTCTTAAACTTTTATATATGTATCCAATAACCACTTAAACTCGTAAAAACAACAATGATTTACATTACGCACACTACCCTTCAAGTCAAGCTTATAGTGATCATTCCCAGGCAACATCACACTAATTTTAATACACTATAATACGTAAATCTATAAATACGCTAATGATCGCTCTTCCTGAAATAGAAGTACCTGCATATATCAATAACCGATCTAATTTTAAATGTACTTGTGTACTAATGATTACTGGATTTTCCTCAAAAATTTGTAGAGACCCTCAAAACCTATATTGTTACAACTCTAAAATTCAAGTCTATTTCCAGGTCCTTTGCACAACTTTACAAGTTCTACCCAAAGAATCTAATATCTGGGCTCTAATACCACCCTGTCACGACCCGATTCGAGAATAAGGAATATTTCCGAATCAGGATGTGAGTCATAGCATAGTCATAAGAATAAAATTCTACAACCATGATATATGATGAGAAATAGAGCCACAAATCATACAAATTTACTTAACAATACAAAATCAAAGTCGCAGTAGCTTGTAGTTAAATACACACTAAGATCTTTATTAAACAGTTGATTACTTACAAATATTAATTACACAAATCAACAACAAATGCCTAGTAGCTTGGTTAAAACCCGCTTCCTCAAACTTTGCCTTGAATCCTGCACAATCTATTAGGGTATGAACATTCTAATGCCCAGTAGAGTACCGTCAAACCCCTCAAGGTCAACTATCACAGTTAATCAAAGTTTCATGCATCATACAACACAAGATACATAAATTTTGCAACCAAACCAGATAAATAAATTTGCATTTGCGGTGATACCATGAACTCACTCCCTTCTAATCCCACAAATTCATACCTTAGGGCAACAAGCCTACATGTCCCATACCATGCTTTTCATCATTGTGGCTCCAAATATCCTAAAATATGAACTAATGCCCATCCGTCCTTTAACCCATTTTTCTTTTATTTACGAATTTCTCAACTTTCACTTTTTATTAGAGGCCCTGCTCCCATCACCTCAATATATTTAAGCCCTGCTCCTGTCACCTAAATATATTCCACATTTTTACTCAGATAAATCTAAGGTCGTCTCCCACCCCTTTGATATACCTCAAACGACACACACACCCCAAACAGCACCGTATTTATGAAGCATATGTAATGCAGCACAACATCATTCATCTCTGTGAAATAATAATACTGATAATAACAATAATATTCCAAGCTTAATCACATGAATAATAATATTCACCCAACGGCAGATAATATCCACGGAGAAACATCAATAACAATATTCTCATAACATTAAATAATATTCACTGAGCAACGCAACAATAACATTCATATTTATAGTACTATATATATGCACCAAGATTAAAAGTGACATAGCCCAATCATCAGGAAATCAGGAAACCCGACCTCATGTCCAACTAGCTAAAGTACCAAATTTACCCTTCGAAAGTTCTCGAAGTTGTCGAATCTACACTTTTGATCTAATTCCTGAACAAATTCAAATTCAAATTATTATTAAGCAGTCTTCACTCTATTTCACCTAAGACTAGTAAACCTCAACTTAACGCCTCAACCATACACATTTCAAAGATTTTGTGTGAAAATGACGAAAATACCCCTAGGACAAACCCAGGGCCCAAAGTGGCCAAATCTCGTCCAAAATAATATTAAACTGTGTCATATGCCCTGTTAACACCGAAACAAGGCCAACGACACCCGTTATCCAAAATTTACAATTTGGGTCCCATGGGCCCCACAACAACAGATACTTTAAACAAAATCTGCATCGACACACAACTTTAGATTGACTCAAAACATATACCATTGGACTCGGATTGAGAAATCGAGTCAAATGGACTAAAAATATAGTGTCAAAGGCTGTCGAAACAGCCACCACACGTCGTCACCCAGAGATGCAAGTGGGCTTGGCTGCGGTTACTGTTCATCATCTTTTAAAAAAAATGCAAATTCCCTCTATTTTTCTATACTTAAACCCAGACTTTGTGACTAACCAAAAGTTAATGAAATTGGGAAAACTTGCAGTGGTTTTAAAGCTTATTCCCTATAGTTTCTAACCCAACAAACCACACTCAAAACGGAGCTAAAACAAAGGAGAATAACAGCTCCAAAGTTGGGCTTGTGGCTGGTTTTCTGCAGAAAATATATTTTTGTCCAAACTTTGCACATGTGTTTAATGTATCAAAATTCAGCAAAATTCAACGAAACCAATTGTGTTTTGTTCCTTGCCAAGTCTAGTTTAAAACCCAACAAATGGCTTCCTCAAACAGTTCTGGTTGATTGTTGCAGAAGAAATGGTGAATGGCTTGGCCAATTTCTCTTGTTCTTCCTCTTGTGGTAATCACCCACTGCATTTATAGGTCTTCCATGGGGCCTGAACCCAAAGATTTGAGCCATATCCAACAGGGTTGGAGACATTGGGCCCACGCAAAAGTCAAAAGTGTTACTGGCAGAGTTCCAGAAACACAGAGCGGCAGCAAGCAGATTCTCATATCTGTTGATGGATTGCTTGGATAAGATAATTGCATCATAAATCCATGCCTTCCTTCAGTGAGCTCCATATCTTGGAAGAAGTCTGTCAATCCAGTCTGACCATTTCACAGAATTGTTCCTCACTTCACTGGATGGGAACGAACAACTTAAATTCTTGCTAACCAAGAATGAGAGGCCAAGGCAGAAGACCTTTGGAAACACAGGGGAGCTTCAGCGTCATCTTTGAATAGAACAACCATTTTAGCAGGGACAAAATTGAACCAGTGAGGGCCTAGAACTAGGGTATTCTGGAACAAATGAATGACATTCTCGTCCAAATTCTTCTTGGCAAAAGGATAGAGCTTGCTTCTGAACTCTATTGCATGGTTATCAACCCCAGTATCAGTGATGTAATCAGGAGGAACTGAAGAAGAACCGTGGGCATGAGTTTTTGGAGATGACATTTTCAGGAGTTGAGCTAGAAACAGAGGAAATAATTAGGAAAGGATCAAGGTCTGATCAAAGAAAAGGGCGAAAGGTTCTGAGAAATCTGAAGAAAAAAAAAAATCAAAGTCTGAAGAAGTTAGGTTTTCGGATGAACATGAGCTAGGGGTTTTTGAATTTCTTTTAAAAGCTTATAAACGTGGGAAGAAGAAGGCAAGGCATCAACTGTTGATGACTAGCTAGTAACTAGCTAGTAAATACCCAGTTTCCCACAAAGTCTAGCTCAATAGACAAAACGTGGCAGACGTGGGTTAATCAAAACGGAAGAGAATGGCGCACAACATTAATGGCCAATTGATTCAATTTGAACCGTTAAAAATTAGAAACCGTTTCCAGAAAACAGTTCAGATTCAAGGGGCATTGTTTGGGCCAAAATATGCATGCCCAGACTATCGATGGGAGCCCAGGAAGACAATACTCAGGACCCAAGCAATTTGGGCTTTTTGTTCAAAATTGGAATCAAGAGCCCAAATCAAAAAAACCCCATGTCGAAATAATAGGCAGCAACCAGAGTCTTTTTTAAGATTGGACCGATTTCCAACACACCCAGCCCATTTCTTTTTTAGAAAAGGGGCCATGAGACAAAAAAAAACATTTGGGGCTTTCTTATCCACTAAAAAGATACTAGCCCAGCCTTTTTCACCATCTAAATGTCCACCCCCAGAAGGTTGACAAAATCAAAAGATCTTTCCTAAACCAACCCACGTGACTATCTGACGTTGAAAAGTCAAAATTTTCAACTATTACAGAGAGGTTGATAGAAAATTAATAAGGGCAGGTTTTGCAGAAGGATTTCTTTACATTTGCTCAGCCAAAAGAAGAAGGTCAAAATATATATATATATATATGGAGAAGCTCTGCACCAAAACAGATAGCCCTTTCAAGAGATAAGCAGACTACGTTTTCAAGAGATAAGTAAGAGGCATGGAGTTGTTCATCTGGAAGATCAAAACTAACCATCACGGCAGTCTGAACTCTTACAAAGAGCAGTTAGAATTAAAAAAGGGTTAGGTTTTCTTTCCAGAAAAACAGACAAGTGACTGCCTTAGAACTGACTGTTGATGGTTTTACTTGCCATAATAGATAAACTCCCTTTTCTTTGACACTTAAAAAAAAAAGATCTTGTTTTTTAGAAAATCTGTTGCCCATTTTGAGAATAAAAATCTCACTCCAGCATTTTCTATAAATATGAGAGGAGATGAACAGATCAAGGGACAGCCAAAAAATCAATCAAAGACAAAACTCAAAATGATCACTTGATCTCAAAAAGCCTTCAAATAAACTGAAGCAACCAAAAGCTCATTGAGCCATAAGAAACAAGTTAGCTATAACCCAGAATCTCTAAACTCAATTCAAGTTTTAGAGAAATAGTCATTCAAAGAGATATTTATCTCGTTACAAATTCGGTTCAGCATAGGCCAAACCAAGCAGAGTTCAGTTTTTACAAATATGAAAACCTCAACAAATTTATGGAGAGCCCTGATCAAGCAGAACAGGTACCACAGTGCAGTTCCAGCACAGTAATCATCAAATCCAGCCACTTCTGCCCCTTCCAGACTGAAGAGGCTCCAATTTTGCCCGTTCAAAAAGTCTTCCAAGGCTTGAAATAGATTAAAGCTATGCCAAACTCGAACGTTGGCATCGATTTATAGCTGAAACTTGACAGTTAAAGGTGTTGATAGTCCAGTCCAGCACATACATACCCAGTCCAGCTCGGATCAGAAGCATCTATCCAGGCAGAAATGGAAGTCCAATCCTCTTTTAGTCTCTCTAGAGTTGGTTTTCCCTTTTTGAGCTTTGTAAAAGGCAATTCTGCCTAAAACAGTTCACTTTCTTATCATTTATTCTGGCCAGAACTACTAATTTTGTACTGTGAAAAATTGTGAAGTCCTCATCAATCTGAGGCAAAGAAAAGAACTTACTTGGGAGATATTCCTCACCCAAATTCGCAATCGCTTGTTTAGAAATTAGTAACTTGGGGTGCAAGTTATCCATTCTTAAGAAGTCTGCTATGATTTTCATTGCTAGCAGTGGCACGGTCACACACTAAAGAAAGTTGACTTGTTGACCAGTCAATGGTTCTCAAGGCAATGGGGAACTTTACCCTACCATCACAGGAACAACCATAAAACGAGTGAACATATTCAAAGATAAAGAAGTCTTGGTTATTGATCCTTGGTTCACTACAATCCAATTTACAAAGAACGGACATGAGGCATTTAGGGGAATTAATTGACAAAGAGCCAAAAGTGATCACCATAGATGGCTGCTGATCTTTGTTACTTTTGGCATTGAGGAAGATCAGTCCAAAACAAGAGAATTACTACTTCCTTATCACTTATCCATTAGTGATCAGTGGAGTAATACTTTCTAGTTGTTATTCTTCAAATATCCAAGGGGCATCATCATACATTCTCCCATAAATATAAGAGTACTTGAACTGGAAAACACAACAAAACAATCAAACAAACAACCAAACACCCAAATCAATCTCTACATCAAACACAATCAGTCCAACTGATAGACACCAAAGATCATAGGATATTCAAAGCCTTCAAGCCCAAAAGCAAGCAGCAATCATTTCTTTGAAGCAGTCCAACTAAGAAAAAGCACAAGCAATCAAGCTTACAAAAGCAGTCTAGCTCAGAAGAAGCACAAGAAATCAAGCTCACATAATTAGTCCAGCTTAGAAGAAGCTAAGACAATTAAGAAGAAAATGAGGTTTCTCTCGTTGCAAATGCGGTTCAGAACAGACGAATCAAGCAGAACTCAAAGAGATTAATTTCTCTTACAAATATGGTTTAGCAAGTTGAAGGGGAAGAACTCAAGTTTTTTCAGTATATGAAAACCTCAACAAATTACTCAAAGACATCATGTTGTCTTAATCTCATGGAGACAATTTCCACATCAAGCAGAACAGGTGCAAACTAGCAGTTCCGCTCACTTTCCAAGCCTCTCCATGGCTTAATCTGATTATAGCTCTGCCAATATAGTCATTGGTATCGATTTCCAACTAATCTTTATTAGTTGAAGGTACTGACGTGCAATTCCAGTGCAAGTAGATTCACTCCAGCCACAAGAAGTCTAGTCGAGCCTGATCAGAAATCAATTCGGCAAGGTGATTCCTACAGGAAATGAAAGTCCAAATCTCTGAGACCTCTTAAGAATTGGCAATCTTTATTATGCTTTACAGTTCAAGCAATTCTGCTTGCACTTATTTGTTTCATTTTCCAAATACGTGTATTTTGCTTTACTTCCCAGTTTGTATTGAGATAAATTATAAAGTGCTCCCTCGTCTGAGGCAGAAAAACAACTTACTTACGAGATATTTCTCACACAAATTCACAATCATTTGTTAACAGTCAATAGCTTGAGGCGCAAGTTATTACATCTTTCAAGTTTGTTAGGGTTTTTAACCAGTAACTGTGGTACGCTCAAATATAAAAGAAAGTTGACTTATTGATCACGAATGGTCTTTAGGTCAATGGGAAACTTCACTTAACTAGTACAAGTACAACAACAAAACAAACAAACAATATGAAGGGCGAGTTTTGTTATAATACTTTGCTTAGTCATTGGTGTTTTATGTTCTTTTTATTTTCTTGTTTCAATTTATGCCCCTTATTTCTTCGTCTTCTCTTTGTTGAGTGCTATTTATTTTCTTTGTTATTAAGTTTTTTGTGGCTTTACCTTCTTAAAAAAAATAGAAAGTAAAAAAAAATCATTTTTTTTCCAACATTAGATATTTTATTTTTGTCATACTTTAAAGTTTATATTACTTTGTAGCTTGCAGTTGTTTTGTTGTTTCATGGACACATTAAATTTGTCAATGAGTTTGTGTTGTTAGACACAATCTGACATTAAGTTCGAGTTTTAAGTCTATGCCATACCCATACCATAGGCCTAGAGTCGATGGCAATGGCAATCACAAAATCATGTTTCCATCTTTTGTATTGTGATATAAAATTTTGTTGTTGAAGATGTATCATCACATACATCCTAATAATTAATCAGATACATTGAGTGCAAGAAAACTTTTAGTAAATTTTACACTTCAGAAATTACACCAAGTTTACTGCCTAAGAGATATTGCCGACACGGTTAGCAGAAGGTTCCAGCTGAACCTCTGATTCAACCTGAATCTGGGAAGGTTCTGGCGCATAGCTTTCTAGCTGGGAAGATTCAACCACACTTGGCACTGAGGCTTGGATTATCTCTTGTGGCTTGAACTTGTTGATATAGTAACTAAGTGATGGCCCAGAGTATTCTACCTTCTGCACCACAGGTGGGTTCTTACCTACTTGGAGGAGTATTGATGAAGCGGCAGCAACGGAGATGAGTGCAAGCCCAGCAGCGATTGCTGCTGTGTTCTCCGCTCCATTGGATGAAGACCCTGCACTTCCTGAACTAATTACACTTTCTGCTACATAAACTGCAGGCTGGAGAATGTAGAGAAGTAACTAGAGTTAACGCACCATAATGTAACATAGACTCAAGCCTACAGCAAAGAAGAGAGGAGAGAAACAAAAGATCCAAGCCTTGTAACAGATGGCTACAATATGCATTAATAATTCTTACTGGCCATGTGCCCAAACTGAACTAACACGTGTCTAACATTTCTATGGCTCACTTAATCTTCCATATGGAATTTAAGGGATTGATCATACCCTATTGCAATTGCACAGGGCTTTCAAACTCAAGTTCAAAAGCAATCCTAGATACTAGTTATAAACAAACATGCAACAAACAGCCCCCTTAAGTTTCTAAGAAAGAGCAGTGCATCCATTTGGGGAGAGAGATCTCTCACAGACATATACAAATATGCAACAGTTCTTTAGTAGAGAATCTCTCTCTCTCTCTCTCTCTCTCTCACACACACACACACACAAAGGCACAAAGAAGGCTTAAAACGGTGTGAGTTACATTCTCTCTCTCTCTCTCTCTCTCTCTCTCTCTCACACACACACACACACACACACACAAAGGCACAAAGAAGGCTTAAAACGGTGTGAGTTACATTGTGTCTTGGCATACGAAGTATGCCAATTAAGTGTTCTGCTCAACATTTTCAGCTTAATTCTAACTAAAACCACCATGTCCTGAGGCAAGACTTATTTACTAGTTCAAAAAACATGGCAAAGAGAATGATGTTTACTATTTTCGTGATAAAAGCTTTCTACTTCTGCCATTGAAAAGAAGAAGCGTAATAAGCTACTAATACATCAGTTTTGACTTTTGAGTACCGGTGAATTCATGTTAACTCAATGCGTATCTCCTCATGTAGAAATAAAATTTACTTTCAAAATTTTCCAACATACAGAATCAGAAGTTTGGTCATCTGAACTGAAAGTATTTCTATTATTAAAATATCTTGTAAAAAAAGATGTCAACTTTGGTTTTACATTTTTCTGTTGACATTGATAACTTTGCTCAGGCAATCCTTGTTACTGACTAGTAAATCTAATAGTTCATCTCTTAAACTCAAACTCTGAATAGAATATTTTACAGTTTTCTTCATAATTATCATTCTGTCCGTCCAACTACAACACATGCTACTTTGACATTTGAAAATTAAGAAATAATGCACTCATTCAACAAAGGAAAGAAAAAAAAGAAGGGAATAACAACATTGAAGCAAAACTCTGGCACATTTTGAAGACAGAATGGTACTAACCTCAACCGAATATATGTTTGTCTGGCCAGCGGTGTCCTTCTCAACATATCCAGTCCAACCACGTTTGCGAGGTGGAAATGTCCCAGAAACTTTTGTCTTCTCACCAGCCAACCATTCCACGCTGACCTTTCCAACCTATTCATGCCACAAGAAAAACATCAGTGTATATTTATTTAGTTATTATTTTCTGTCAAGTTTAATGCAACTAACTATACTGTACATAGTGTTACTGATAAACTTGGCAATTACCTTAAAAACCAACTATACTTAATTGAGGGTAGAAGAAACAGAATTGCACAACAGCCAAAAGAATGAAAAAAAAAAAAAACAATTGAATTGAGACTCAATCAAATTTCTATCCCATTCTGGCTTATGATCTTCCGAAGTAAGAAATTGGTTTTTTCTGGAAATCTGTTTATGGGTATAAAATATTCCAGGTTTTGTTTTTGGCATGAGAAAGATCACAGTGGTGTACTGAAGAAGGATGCGGACATCAAAGCTCGGAACATTGGGGCTCAACTGTTTTGAAATAAGATGTTGCACATCCTACTCCCACATACATTTTATATTTGCTTGTTTAGTGTCTTCAGACCTCAAACATAGTTAGAAGTAAAATAATTACTAAAAAAATGACCAAGTTGAAATACACAATCCTAAATTAGTACCTCTGTTTACTCCGAAATTAAACCCTGTAATCTGGTATTCCCAACTAGCCCCATTACTCCCAAAACCTATAACATTTCTGGGTTAAATGGAAAGCTTTTGCTACCCATTAGCCCCATTATTATTTTTTGTCAAGTTTAAGTCACCAAAAATAAACATAACCATCATCAAGATGAAAACCCATTAACAATATTATACCTACACCTAGAAGAGAGAGAGAGAGAGAGAGAGAGAGAGAGAGAGAGAGAGAGAGGTCACCTCTTTGTCAGGAGCACATTCTTCAACATTGCAGTCAGTTTCTTCAGTGGAAGCTCTAACTGTGAGATGATTAACTTTCTGAACTCTTTTGGAAAAGAAGAAGCTCCTTTGTGTAGGGAATGTGCATGTAAATGTGTTTGCTGCAATCACAGCTTGTGCTGCAGTTGCCATTTCTTTTTTTTTTTTGCAAAGCAGAGCAAATACTTGATAGACTCAACGGAAACAAGAGATTTAATTCTAAAGAAAACGATTCAGAGAAAGTAGTCAGATGCGAAGTAAATTTTGTTGGGGAGTTTATGGTGGAGAGGAGAGAGAAGGGATGCTCGGAGAGGGATGATATTTTCTCCTTTGGATTGGGTGTCCGTGCTTTGCGTTGGAGGTTTGGTGGATTTTGAGATGGCTACGTGTCAACTCATCTAAACTTATATGTCTTGGTAGAGCTGGGCCCATCAACGCTTTTGTAGAAGCCTAACCTGTTTTTCTTTAGTTTTTTTATTCTTTTTTTTTTTTTTTTGACTTTTGCCCTTTTTTTTTTCAAACAATATTAAAAAGGAGGGGAAACATAAGGTACAAGAAAAAACTACTCTTAATTAGTTGAGTTACAAGTCGCTTTTTTATAGAGGAAAAACGATTTCATCCATAATCCAAAAGTTTCATACGTAGAACAACATGAGAATAGTGGAATGTTCAAAACTTCCTAGGAAAACCACGTGGGAGAAACCATAGAGTAGAAAACAGTACCACACATGCCACCGGCTAATAGAAGAGTTTAATCCAGAACAACCAAACCATTACAAAAAATCAACACAGACTACCAAGCTACTAGAAGACCAACACAGACGACCCTACATGAGAGCATACCAAACGCATCCTAAATTGTCAAAGAAAGCCTTCTATGAGAACAATCATAATCCTTCATCCAGCGCACATAGGGCTCGTTAATGGGCCGGGCCGGGCCGGGCTAGCCCAACTCAAATTTAATGGGTTTGAGTCGAGTTGGGCTGGGCTTCAAAAAGGAGAGAGAAAATAATGGGCTGGGCTGGGTTGGATTTTTTTAGAAAATTCAAAGCCCAAGCCCGACTCATGGGGCAGGCTTGAGAAAGCCCATTAGGTCGGGGTGGGCCGAAATGGGCCTACTTCATTCGAAAAAAAGAAGAAGAGGAGAAAGAAACAATGTGTAATTCAAAAAGACGCACTCAGCTGCATCATAATTAGATCGTAACACGTTTTAAGAAATAATTTTAAAAAATAATAAGTATAAAAAAAATATTTTAAAAAAATGATGGTATGAATAAATATGCAAATGCTTAGTGATGGGTTCAAGAGAAGCATGATTATATTTGGTGGTATGATTATGTTTGGTGATATGATATGTTGTTCGTCTTATTCTTGATTTATATAATTGTTGTATTAATAATTGACACAAATTAATGTGCTAATCATCCAATTATAAAATAGGAATGAGCGAAGAAAAGTAAATGAAATGAAACAAAACAAGAAATCCAAAATAAACACAAACAACAATTTCTATCACCCATTTATCACCAATGTATCGCCACTGTATCACCACGGTAGCACCAGTTTATCACGTTTTAGGCAGAGATAACTTATGAACTTCCTCTGTTTTTCAGTTTCAACATCTGTTAACTTCAACTGCTTATGAAAATTTTGTTCTTTATATGGTTGGATTCAGCACAAAAAAATGAAGAACATATCATGAACCAAAATGTAAAAAATGGATACAAAAATGAGTAGAATTTAGTGGAAACAAACACAATGTTTCAAACAAGTAACACACACACAAAAATGAAAGAGGGGGGGTTTGTGATTAAAGTGATATAATCCTAATCATGAACCCTTATTTATACATAATTATATATGCATGCGGGCCTAACGAGCCGGGCTTTTGTGGGCGGGTTGGGCTGGGTTTTCTTCGGCTTAACAGTGCTGGGCCTATGGGCCGAGTTGGGCTTCAGAAAACCAAGCCACCACACACGGCTCCAGCCGTCCGGTTCACACCATACATACAACTCTATACCCTTTGTTTAGCTATTGTTTTCTTACAAACACTCGAACTGACTTAGGCATCAGAGGGCCTTTGGCCAACACCCCTCCGGGTGTAGTCTGTTTACTTCAATCTTTTTTATAGGAATCGAGGAAGAGAGAGAAGGAATATCGAAGGTTGAAAAAGGATCTAGAAGCGAATATTCTCCCGCGAGATTATTTGCACAAACAACAGGTTTACAATGCTTCAAACCAAACTTGCTCAATAAAGTCAATGCATACTTCTTTTGGCTTATATAAATACTCCTTTCGGTTTGAATCACAGCCATGCCTAGAAAATGGTACAGAAGGCCTAAGTTAGTCATTTCATACCTTCTCATCATTTTCGAAATGAACTCTGCAATCAACTCCCCACTGCTTCCTGTATACACTATGTCATCAACATAGATCGACACAATGAGTGTGCCAGAATTTTCTTTGGTCTTGCAATAGAGAGTTGCTTCACTGGTGCTTCTTACATATCCACAGTCAATGAGATAGGAGTTAATTTCCTCATACCATGCTCTTAGCACCTGTTTTAGACCATACAGTGCCTTCTTTAGTTTATACACTTTGTCTTATTGAACCATCAAGGTTCAACTTAGTTTTATAAACCCATTTAACACCAATTACTGGCTTTTTAATTGGTCTGTTAACCAATTCCCATGTTTCATTCTTTTCAATCATCTCCATTTCAACCTCCATTGCTTTCTTCCAAGCAGCATCCTTTGAGGCTTCTTCTTAATTCTCTGGTTCAATAATACTCATGTTTCATCTTGCATAAATCTTAGCAATATCTCTGAGTTTCACAGGAGTTTCACTCTGTGTGGCATTCTCTTCTTTAGATCTAAAAGAGCTTGGACTCCCAAACTGACTCTCTTGTGTAGATGAGTCTGAAAGTCCACTTTCCATCTCAGTGTCTCTTGCACCATCTTCACAGCTCATGGGAATTGAGATATGTTGAACATTCCGATTTTCCCAACCCCACAGAGAGTCTTCATCAAAGATTACACTCCTAGAAACAGTAATCTTGTTGGATTGCAAGTTGTAAACCATATAACCCTTCTCACAGTTACCATAACAAACAAAGATACATTTAGCTGCTAAGTCATCCAATCTTGACCTCAATTGGCTAGGTACATGACAGTAGCAAACAGATCCAACCCTGGATCCAATCTTGACCTCAATTCCAGGGTTTCTCCCACTAAATGATTCAAATGGAGTTGAATCATTTAATGCTCTAGTTGGACATCAGTTTTGAATGTATACAGCTGTGTTCACTGCCTCTCCCCAAAACTGATAAGGTAACTTCTTCTCATGCATCATTGCTTTACTCATTTCCACTATAGTTTTATTTTTGTTCTCAGCTACCCCATTTTGCTCAAGTGAGTAAGCTATAGTAAACTGCCTTTCCATTCCTATATCTTCACAAAATTTCATAAATTCAGCCGAGGTGTATTCCCCACCTTTGTCACTTCTAAGCCTCTTAATCTTATAGCCACTTTGTAGTTCCACCATGGCCTTGAATTTCTGGAAGATATTAAATACCTCATACTTGAATTTCATGAAGTATACCTAGCACATTTTGGTGCAATCATCAATAAAGGTTAATGGTAGTGGACTGCATTGGTCCACACACATCTGAGTGTATGAGTTCGAGTGGCATATTTGCTCTCCGAGCTTTTTCTATGCCAAAAGCCTTTCTATGTGATTTTTCCGCTGCGAAGCCTTGACACACCTTCTCTAAATCACTAATTTCTGGCAATCTATACACCAATTCTTTCTGTTGTAACAGTCTCAGGTTAGGAAGATTTAGATGACCATATCTTCTGTGCCAACATGTAGTCTCTTTAACTGTTGCCTTCATAGCCACTACATTCACATACTTGAGGGAAAGAGGAAAACACCTATTTCCTATCATTGGAACTTTAGCCACCAGGTGCTTGAGAGACTTGTCATCATATATCTCCACTATAGAATCACCAAAAGCAAGAAATATCCATGCTCGATCATCTGTCCAACACTCAGCAGATTCTCATCCAATCCTGGCACAAGCATGACTTCTTTTATGTGTCTTGGTCCAGATTTTGTATCAATTACCAAAGTGCCTTTACCAGTGACTTGAACTAGATCTCCAGTTCCCATCTTCACTTTTACAGTAACATTTGTATCTATATCAATGAGAAGAGATTCATGTGAGGTCATGTGGTTGCTACAAGCACTGTCCACATACCATATACTACTGTTTTTTAGCACAGAAGCAACATGACATGCATATAACATTGTCCCTTCTTTCTCCATGTGCTTTGCATAATGTGCTGCCTGAGGTGCCTTGCCACTGCAGTCATTTGCCAAGTGACCAAACCTTTCACACTTACAGCATTTAGGTTTGCCTTTGAACCAACAAACACCATAATGTAATTTATCACAGATTTTGCAGGGTCCTTTCGTTCCTTCATTCTAGTTCTCCTTTTTAGAAGAACTTCCAGATTTCCCTTCCCATTTCTTTTTATTTTGTGACTTCCAATTCTTCTTGGACTTGGAACTACCATATTGTGCAGCATTGGAATGCTCTTTAGAGTTCACACTTAGGCTGGAAAATGCCTTTTCTGTCAATTTCTCAGAGTGCCTTTGCAAACTTTGTTCATGGGATTTCAGAGAGCCTATAACCTTTTGAACTCCTATAGTTTCAGTGTCTTTTGTTTCTTCAATCACTTCAGCAATGGAATCATATTCCCTAGACAAACTAATCAAAAGTTTATGCACAATCCTTCGATCAGCAATCTCTTCATCATATGCTTTCATGTGATTTACTAACTCAAGCACCTTAGTTATATAATCAGATAAAGAATCATCCTCTTGCATACGAATGTATTCAAATTCCCTTCTAAGTGCTTGGAGTTTAACAGATCTTACCTTCTTATCTCCCCTGAACTCTTGCTGCAAAGTTTCCCATGCCTCTTTTGTTAACTCCTTCAATGCAATTCTTGGAAAAATATCGTCAGAAACTGCACTTTGTATCAGTCCCAAAGCCTTAGCATCCTTTGCAACATTCTCTTCCAATGCAAGTGTTTGAGCTGCAGTCAGAATTTCTCCTTCTTCCTTCTTCACAGGTTGATCATACCCATTTTCAACTATATCCCATAGCTTGTGAGATTTGAAGATCGTGCACATCTTTATTATCCAGAAATCATAGTTGCTTCCATTGAAGATGGGAGCACGAAGCTCACCCATTCCAGATCCAGCCATGTGAGACTAGATAGAGGTTTTATCAGCTAGATTGCTGCGATTTCACAATGCCCAGTCTTAGATCGTAACTTGAGCTCCATTCTTTAAAGGGCAAATCAATAGTTAAGCCATAGAAAACAAAGCATGATTTGCTAAACAGTGGGACACATGATAGAAAACTGCTGGACTAAATTGGCAAGCAGTTAAATGCAGTGCAGGGGAAGGTGTCCTCAGCCTCATCCGGGACTTGACTTGTAATAAAGGAACAATGGAGAAGAATGGAGCAAAGGACTTGACTTGGAATAAAGGAAGAGGTCGCGTGCGTGCCTCCCCTACATTTAAATGGTGCACCTGTGACAGGCTCGACTGTAGAAAGCAGTACGTTGAACCTTTTCGAAATTGGTTAGGAATGGGTGCCATAAAAATCATTTTTGAATTCCCAAAACTACTAATCTTTAGCAAAAATACAGACATGTATATTAGAAATACAAAAAAAAAAAACAAAAAAACAAAAAAAAAATTTGTATTTTTTTTATTTGACAATGGTCCGATGAAAATTAAGAAATGATGGTAGAATTCAATTTTGAACATATATCTGGCAATTTAATTTTCAAATATTCAATTATTTGCCTAGAGTTTGGTGACCAAAAGAATTGAATTTTTCATCATGGACAATACCCTCCACGCATCTGTCTTCACAAATGTGCAAGAATTTGCTATATACATGTCTCTATATATTCCATCAATCAGAAATGGATGGTCAATCCAGTCTCCACGACACATTTATTAGCAAGTTGTACATTTTTAGGCCAATTTCTTCTGCATGCTGTTATAAGCAATAAAAATCTTTTAAGCGTCATTACCCTATCAACAATTTTGGAATTGGGGCAGAGACGACTGTGCACCCCAATGGAACAAATAGTACACAGATCACACACCTTATTCGACTATGACCTCTGGCCAGAGGTCTAGAGGCACGCACATGATTAATAATGGTACGACAGGCAGAAGAAACCCTAGAAACCTTCTCCTCAAACCGCAACTTATTCCTTAAATCCCAAATTAGCCACACAGTAGTTCCGAACAAAAAAAGCCACAGACCCATAAGCTGAGGGCTAAAATGAGCAGATGGGCCGGAAGAAAGAATAACAGCTAAAGGCCCTAGAGTAAAGTGCAGACCAAAAAAAAAATAAACATAGAACCCCATATGGAACAAGTAAAGGGTGACTCAGAAAATAAAGAGTTTTTCTATTTAAATCCTACACTTCTCTTTGTTCATTCCAACTTCTAATTCAAATTTTCATAATTTCTAAGAAAACCCAACTATCTTCCCAAACTACCCTCAGATTAAGTATTAATTTGCACACACCTTAGAGCAACTCCACCCCTAAGGGCAAAGTCTAAGGTAAGGGCAAGCAAGGGCTGTCACTATTTACATGAATAGTGGCAGCCTTGCATTTGTGGTTCCACCCATGAGGGCTAAGTCTAGGGCAAGTCTAGGGCAAATACTATTCATTGTACTTTATTTCCTATTTTTTTAATACTTTAAACCATTAATTTTGATAATCTTTTGTAATTAAATTTTCGGATAATATTTTTGGTTGTCACGTGTCCATTGTTTTAAGAAAAGATTTTCGGATGAGAATCTCAATTGCCACGTGTCTTATTCCAGATAAAATTTTCGGATATTCATTAAAAAAAATTATAATCTCAGATTTCATATAACATTTTCACCCTCTAAAATTGTACCACGTGTCCCATGTCAGATAAGATTTTCAGATATTTTTAAAAAATTATAATCTCATATTTCAGATAAGATTTTTTTTTTCTTTCTACAAATGGAAAGTAGTAGAAAAATGTGAGTGGAGGATAAAAAATATTGGAAGGAGAAGAGTTTGTATGGAGAATTGGTGTGGGAAGTGAAAAATCTGAGTGAAGAGTAAGAAATATTGGAAGGAGAATAGTTTGTGTGGAGAATTGGTGAGGAAAGTGAATAATGTGAGTGGAGAGTAAAAAATATTGGGGATGGAGAAGAATTGTATGAAGATTTTGTGTGGAAAGTAAATAAAATGGTTAGGTATTTATAGGGAAAAAATACATAATTTTTTGGTATTTTTTAAAAAAAATTTCAGAATTTTTCAGAATTTTTTTGCAATTTTTTTAGCAAAAAAAACGAGGACCGTCGGATTTCTGGAAAAAAATCCATCGGAGCGTCCCTGGCGCGACACGTGGCTTGTTACAGTTGGTTGCTGTCAGGGATGACGTCAGCATGACGTCATCCAACTCGGACTGAAGCCCAGGCTGAAGTTGCCCTTGGGCCTGCCCGGGCTCGTGGGACCCAGCAGCTGCCCGGGCTCTCTTCCTCGCGCTGGAGCTGTGTTGGGTTCGCCTGGAGGCCCTTCTACCCGGGTTGGGTCTTGCGCTGCCAGTGCTCTTATACACCTTGCTTTAACCCTCGGATTGATCTAATAACTTATTAAGTCCCTATTTCGTCAGTTTTGTAGTTTGCCGAATTCAATTGCAAAAGAACCCACCTTTACAAACCCCACAATTTCTGGGAAATTTGGAAAAAGGAATTAGAACTCACCTCCTATACCCCAAAGAACAATTCCTGAACCCAAAGGCAGGACCTTGATTTTTTTAATGTTGCAAACAGCCATCTAATTGACTCTGACTTGGCCAAGCTCAATTCCTTGTCTAATGGTCTAATTGCTTTCAGAGTGAAACATATACTGCTACAGATTTAAGCAGGACTATGTTCTTTCTCTTGAGTTTTTCAATTGGGTTGCAGCTCAAAACCCCCATTAAGGGACATGGAAGCTCCATGCCCAGCAGATTGGGGTGTTTCCCAATTTCCCATTTTATCAATCTCCCAAAACTTAAATCAATTCACCAATCAAAACCCTCAAATCCCAATTTCTCATTGTTTAAGCAGCTGGACCATGACGATGTATTAGCTGGTGACAGTCCTCTGAATTTGAAGGACAAGGCGGTGGGGAGTAGGAGGGGTGGTGCGCGGTGGGATATTGAGCCATGCACTTGAACTTGTTTTCGGTGGGGTGTGTATAGATGTATTAGGGTTAAATATTAAGTTGGATGACTTTTTTTGTCTTTTTACACAATAATAAAACTTAACCGCTTAATGATTTAAATATTAAAATGAACAAAGAGAAGTGTAGGGTTTAAATAAAAAAACTCAAAATAAATGATTAATATTCTCTGAAGCCATCCTGCAAAATAAGCATATTGAAGCAAGGGCAATACCACGCTTTTGAAGAAGCCTGCCATGCATAACTTTCCCACTAAAAAAGATTTCCAGGGCTCAAAAAAAATCTGTTGTTTCGAGCTTGGTTAAATTAATTACCAAAAGATATGATATTGGGTTTACCTAATATTCCAAATGACCCACTCTACTGTGGTTTAGTCTTGTTTTAGTAATATAAATTGTTTCATATGGGGGAAGAGGATTGGTGGGTGCTAGCTATTACAGTTTGAAACTGAGAGGGACAGGCAAACAGGGTGCAGTTGTGAAGATAAATTGTCAAGCATTCTCCTGTATTGGGCTTGTTGACATTTCCAAGTTTCTGGTTTAGAGCTTCTTGTCAAAGATTGGGCACTCTAATTTCTACTGCTATGGAAAATGGAGATGACAAGACAATTCTTCTGCATAATTTAGAGCATTTTGAAATGTGTTGTTCCTTGTTTTGCATATACAATTTTTGCTTGTTGACTTCACTGAATCTGTGCTGATATGGAAAAGACAATATGTGTCTTTCTTTTGGGTAAACTGATGTAGTGTTTTGGCTATGTACATGGTTGACCACATTTTCTTGGATAACTCTCTTATTACAAAGATATTTGAATCCAATATGCAATGTTGAATGAATACCAGCCCCATTGAACCCATGGCAATAAACCTGCAGCAAATTCACATTTACATCATGATCAAAGATGAACTTCATGACTACTGTCTAGCTTCGGGGCAGTCTATAAATTACGATAAATCTTGTATGTAACCAGAATACCCCTGCTACCACTATGTCCAGCATCAGCTCTTTACTGGGACTTAAAGAAGTTTCAAATCCTGGAACCCACCTTGGTCTCCCAACAATATGGGGCAGATAAAAAAAATGGCTTTGGGCTTCATTAGAGAGAGAGTCGAGAAGAAAATTGAAGGGTGGAAAGCAAGTTGTCTTTCCTTAGCCGGCAATGAAGTGTTGATTAAGGCAGCTGCTATGGCAGTTCCAGCCCACCCGATGCATTGCTTCAAATTTCCTGCAGGGCTCTGTCAAGAAATAAATAGTGATTTAGCAAGGTTTTGGTGGGCTAATCAAGAGAATGATCATAAGATTCACTGGAGATCTTGGGACAAACTTGGCATGAGAAAGGAGAATGGTGGGCTTGGTTTTCGTGACCTCTTGTATTTTAATCTTGCCCTCCTTGGCAAGCAATGCTGGCGCCTTATCAATAACCCGGATTCTCTCTGGGCTCGTTTTCTAAAAGCTCGTTACTTTCCGGATAGTGACTTTTGGAATGCAGAGGTGGGACACCGAGCCTCATGGGCATGGGCAAGTCTCATAGAAGAGAGAGACACTGTGCTCAGACATGCAAGGAAGCAAATTTTTAATGGGGCTGAAACTAATATCTGGGTTGATCGCTGGCTTAAGCTTCCGCATAATGATGTTATTGTTCCCACTAGACCACTCTCTGCTAACACTCCAATTTTTCTAGAGGAGATCATGAATAAACTTGAGCGTTCTTGGGACTTAAGCAGAGTGAGCCTATTTTTAGACCAAGAGACTATAAGATGCATTCTTTCTCTGCCTATTGGCATTTCAAGCTTGCCGGATAGATGGATTTGGCCTTGGACTTCAAATGGGGAATACTCAGTCAAATCTGGGTATCATATCACTCATTGAATGGCAAATTCAAGAATTGTTGGTCCACCTCAGACATCTCATGTCGTGTCTACTCAGGTTTGGAAGGGCTTATGGAAACTAAAATCACTTCCGAAAATCAAATTTTTCTGCTGGAGGATATTATCCAATGCTATTGCTACAAAACTCAACCTCTTTAAAAGGAAAATCAGCCAATCTCCCATGTGCCCTGTCTGTGAAAATAACGAAGAATCTGTGGAACATCTATTTCTCCTTTGTCCATGGACAGCAGCTGTGTGGTTTGGCTCCCCACTAAACTACAGGGTCCATAACCAAAGTATCACTACCTTTGATAACTGGCTGAACAGTATGTTCCAACTCAACCTTACTTCCATTTTGGACAGGAATCGGTTAATGACCATCATTAGTTTCATTTTATGGGAAATCTGGAAAGCCCGTTGCAAGTTTGTGATTGAAGGAAGGCAACTTCATCCCATTCATGTGCTTCATCAGGCTATGAGAGCTGCAAATGAGTTTATTGAAGCTAATGTTTCCCAGTCCACCCACTCTGATTATGTTACTCTTATCAGTACGAGAGCCTGGACTCCCCCAAGTGATGGTTTTGTGAAGGTCAACACGGATGCAGCCTGGATTAAGGAAAGTAATCGCTCTGCAGTGGGAGTGGTAATTCGAGATTCAGCAGGGAATGTCCGTGGTGGTTTGGCGGATAACTGATGGGGATCGGGATCCGGACACAGGTCACAAACCACATACACGAGCATCGAAATCTAGGGCTCGTGCAAACTCACATATATCGTAGCAAATCCATGCCACAAATAAACTATTTTATTAATCATCAACCTATCTATTCTACAACTATTACATTAGCCTTATTTATAGGCTTTACAAGACTTGAGCACCAAGGCTACTTGGTCCAAAAGTAAACTAATTAATTATAAAATCACACATAAATAATAAAAGATATCATAAAACTACCTAAATAAGAAAATAACAATATATCATGAAATAACTAATTAAATAGTAAATATCTATCTTGATCCACCCCTATGCTCCTGCATCAGACTCCCATAGTTGGAAAGAATTCGTCCTCGAATTCAAGCCTTTGATTAAGGAAAATCCGAGTAGAATCTTCAATTGCTGCATATTAATTTTGGATCTTTTAGCATCCAATTGAAACCTTCCTTTCCAAATAAAAAGATATTTGGAATATTTCGTTATTCTTGACTTCTTACTCCCTCTAGCAATGCAAATGTTTCTCTCTAGAATCTTCAACCGATTGACAAAATCAACCAGATTTTTGGCAACCTTCCAAGTGAAAATATTAATGCCCATAAAATCAATAATATCTTCGAAAGTTTTCTCAATTCTCATCTCTTCACTGTTCTGGTCAATAAATTGCTTATCAAAATTGCTTTGAACACCCAAACCATTTTTATTGCAATTTTCACAATTGCAAGGATCAAATAATGGAGGTAAATCCAAATTTAATAACTTTGATGAATAACAAGATGCACCAAAATTACCAAATTCATTTATACCTTCAAAGACACAATGAGAATAACCGTGCCCCTCTTCACTTGACTCACACAGCGGAGCACAATAATGAAAAGGGCTATCTCCCTCGTACTCCCCGTCGAGACTCTCACGGCTTAGAGTGTCGATGCGAGCTACTCGGTTCAGATAAGGGTTCACACATCCCTCCCCGTCAGAACTCTTACCTATCTGGGTTCGAGCTTCAATGCGAGCAATGCGTTCCGTAAGTTGCCGTAGCATCCTCCTAATTTCCTCCATGTCGTTGTAGTTGTTAAAACGACCCACCATCCAAAAACCTCCCCGATATAGCAGATCTTGAGCCATAGCTCTGATACCAATTGATGGGGATCGGGATCCGGACACAGGTCACAAACCACATACACGAGCATCGAAATCTAGGGCTCGTGCAAACTCACATATATCGTAGCAAATCCATGCCACAAATAAACTATTTTATTAATCATCAACCTATCTATTCTACAACTATTACATTAGCCTTATTTATAGGCTTTACAAGACTTGAGCACCAAGGCTACTTGGTCCAAAAGTAAACTAATTAATTATAAAATCACACATAAATAATAAAAGATATTATAAAACTACCTAAATAAGAAAATAACAATATATCATGAAATAACTAATTAAATAGTAAATATCTATCTTGATCCACCCCTATGCTCTTGCATCAATAACTTGTATTGTTGTTCTGCTCTTCATGCTGAAGCTGAGGCTGCCCTTCGCGGCTTATCTTTAGCTAAGAGGAAGGGTTTCTCAAAAGTAATGCTTGAGACAGATTCAACTATTTTAAAGCAGAGTGTTGAAGGAATGACTAACAATGGTGCTTGGTCCATCCTTCCCACAATTCTGGAAATTAGAAGGCTTGCCAACAGTTTCCAGAGAGTTGAATGGAGTTGGATTCCTCGAAGTATCAACAAAGCGGCTCACGCAGCGGCTAGTATTGGCATCAGAGCGGTGGCACAAATTTGCTGGGCTGAAAGGCCACCACCGTCTCTTCAGGGAGTGTTGGAAGCGGATGGTCTCCAGGACCACCAAACTAATGTTCTTATCTATATTTTGTACTAAGTTAGCCGCTCCACTAGCTTGCTTTGACTGAGTGTGTGCTGGCTTAGGTTGTTTGTTTCTTTTCGTGGCTTTTGCCTCTTAATGAAATTCATTTTCGTCCAAAAAAAAAAAATCCACAAAATTCCAAACCAAACCTTTCATGGAATGACAGCGCATTTGGATTGGAACTATGCAAAAAAAAAAACCGACCAACATTTGGGAATATTCTAAACATAATTTAAGCTATCAAACCCTCTCCAACCAATTTTTTTCTTTCTTTATTCATAATTCTATTAAAATCTTTGGCGACTCCTCATTTTTTTAATATAAAATAAATAAATAAAAAAACTTTCTTTTTTCGGAGAACCAGATACATAGTTAAGGTAGGTGGATTAAGGTATTTTTACTCTGTTGGGCTTAGGCCCGTCATATATATATATATATATATATATATATATATATATCATGTGTGTATGATTTTAGCTTTTAGGCTAATAGCTCCCAAAAGGGCAACAAAAATAGGGTGGGAGGCCTGGCTTCCATAATCAGCCGTTGTTTGCCTCTTGGCTTGGCGAAAGCAGCGATGGATCTCCCAAGAGATCGTGGTTGTAGCCACAACACAACAGAACAAATCCTGAAAATACCTGTAGGATATCTATAAAAGTCTGGAGAAGATTAAACAAGCTAATTCGGATTTTTTTTTTCAATAAATAATGTTCAACCTTTGAAGCAGGATTGATATGAGTTATCAATCCTGAGATGTGCAAAGCTTAAAATAAAAGAACACGCAGAGAATTATTTTACATGGTAAAATCCCACCTCTGGGGAAAATCCACGGGACTCCTCAGTCCAACACAAATCCACTATAGAACGATGATTACAAGAAGTACTCACACACTTATCCTAGACGCATTCTAGATAATGTTTACCAATTCTTCGTAACTCAACTTCTGTCACAGGATGATCTTCGACACTCCTTATGTTGAACGCAATACTGACCACGATTGCTTCAAGCTCGCTCGAGGAAAACCGTCACCACGGTCTTGGTGCCCTCAACCGTATGAGTCACCGAACAATGCAAATGAATGCAATATGAATGATTAAAGTGTTTGATAAATCACCAAGTAAACATGGAACATTTGATGATTTATCTCAAAAATATGCACAGTAGCTTTTATAAGAATTTTAGATCCTCAAACAAAATATATGAAAGCCCTATGTGAAAAGAGAGTCACACCTCTTTTATACAAAACCGTGTTCTCTCTCGTAAGAGGGAAGCACAAGAGTCCACCAATCCTATTCAATCATCACAATCAAATTTCGTCCAATATGGACTCTTGGTGAAAGACGTCAAAACAAGGAGACCAAATAATGTTCAATTATGGATATATGTTTTGATTCTATCACTTACGCAAGCTTTATGCATGGTATCCCAAATACTATCCAATAACATCTTTTAATAAAAGGAACCAATATACAGCAAGATGAAAGAAATGAAACAACTACGAAGTACTTGCCAAGTTTTAGATAAAAGATATTTTACCTTTAAAACAACATAGAGTCCAACTAGGAAGGTAATCTTAAGAGATAAAATCTAATCCTATTAAAAATAAGATTAACATAAAAATACTTGAGTGAAAAAACTCCAACTAGGAATCCTATAATGAATGCATGATTATGTCATGATTTACCTGAAATAAATTTCTCATATCAGTCAAGTCATGCCTCAGAAGTATGGGATTGAACGAGTTGTGCCAAAAAGTCCAGTAACAATTCTTCACACACTAATTTTTCACCTATGCTAAACTCTAGGAAATGATAATACAAATTTTATACTAACAAACCCTCTTGTCATACTGATACCATAACAACACACACTCCACCATAAAATTAGTCTGAAATAAAATGGCATGCCTTCCTCTACATTGTCTAAATAAAAGACTGAAATTGAATCAAATCAAAGTGCATGAAATACATGTCATAGGATATGACCCATTAATTGAAGCGTTGCTAAACAAGAGGACGGTTTAACAGCACACCTCTTCTTGCAGCAGCTTCCTTCAAAAACTTTGTCTTGATTTTGTTGAGTGTGGCTACAACTTCTTTCATACTTATCCTTTCTTCTGGTAATTCTGCACAACAAGTAAGAGCTAATCTCATAATGGCTAATATGCAATCCCTCTTCCTCACAAGATCATCATCTTCCTGCTCTGCCCCAATCCCAAGCAAGTTGGCATCCACAACTTCATCTATCTTTCCATCTGGTAATACTAGTGAGTTTGCAATCCATTGCTTTATATTCATTTCCCCATCAAACATCTCATCTGTTGGCTTCCTTCTTGTGAATGTTTCCATCACTACAATTCCGAAACTGTACACATCCCCTCTTGTTGAAACCATTCCTTCCAATCCATACTCTGCGTTACGAATTATACTTATATATTCATGTGTATGAATATATATTAAATGAAAATTATGCATAATTAAGGACAGCATGTATAGAATTGAAAGATATTAAATTAGCAAGTACATCACCTGGAGCCATATACCCAACAGTGGCTAGAGTCATGGTTTGGGTATTAGAATCTCCTCCACCCAAGAGTTTTGAAATTCCAAAATCAGCAACATGTGCAACCATATCATCATCCAGTAGTATATTGCTTGGCTTCATATCACAGTGCACAATAGGTATTGAATAACCATGGTGTAGGTATTCCAGTGCAGATGCAGCATCTATCATTACGTTCAACCTATGTAAGATATTCAGAGAATTTTGAGAGTACAACCACTTCTCAAGGCTCCCATTAGGCATGTATTTGAGTACCAAGGCTTTGAAATCAACTTCACTGCAACAGCTGATGATTTTGATAAGGTTTCGATGACAAATATTGCTTAGCATTTCACATTCCCTATCAAAACTCTTGAAAGCCCCTTCTAGCTGTAAATTAAAAACCTTTACTGCAACATCTATTCCATCTGAAAGTGTCCCTTTATATACTGAACCAAAACCCCCCTTTCCAAGTAGGTTGTTTTCATTAAATCCATTTGTGCCCCTTAGAAGTTCTAGATGTGAAACTCTTCTCCAAAGAAGTTGAGGCAACGAGGTAGCCTCTCTTGCAACTTCCACATTCCTTTTCCTGCGTAGTACAAAGATAGATATACAGGCCACAAAGAGAATTACTGATATGATCAATGGGATGATAATTTTAGCTTTCCTCCAATTTGGTTCAGGTGTATCATTTTTGCATGGTGGAACCTGAAGTCGGGCTGCACCACAGAGTGCTTTGTTTGAGACAAATGATTGAGCGGAGAAGTTTTGGAAGGGTCCACCAGTTGGAATTTCTCCTTGGAGCCTGTTGAAAGACAAATCCATATACTTGAGAAGTGACAGAGCTTCTAAAGACTTGGGAATCACTCCAGACAGATTGTTTCTAGATAAATCCAATTGTTCCAGGCTTAGCAAGCCGTCAAATGCACTTGGAATAGGACCTTCTAAATTATTATTTGCCAAGGAGAGATTAGCCAAATTCTGAAGAACCCCAATAGTGCTTGGTATAATACCAGATAAATGGTTATTTGATAAATCTACCTCTAGGACAACTTTCAAGTTTCCAATATCTTGTGAGAGAGGTCCAATTAGAGAATTGGATGATAAGTTTACATGCAAGATATAGGCAAGTCTCCAAAAAGTAGATGGTATTGTGGAACTCAACGAATTGGACTCCAGTGATAGATTTCTTAGAGACGCGGTTCGATTTCCCAAGCAGGAAGGTATAGATCCAGAGAGCTTATTACTACCCAAATATAAGTAAGCTAGGTTATCTAATTGACAAAGTTGGTAGGGGATGTACCCTCGCAACTTGTTATCATTCAAGAACAAAGCTTGGAGATTCCCTAGTCTTCCCAATGAAGTTGGAATTGATCCACTCAATTGATTGTATCCCAGATTTAAGTTTATCAAGCCGCTCAAGTTGCCAATACCAATGGGAATGTTACCCCTCATGTTGCAATTGTATAAATAAATATATTGAAGCGGCGATGTAGAGCAATTCCGAAAGGAATCATCAAGTCTGGCATTAAACGGATTAGCGGCCATGGATATTCTTGTCAAATTTCCAAGATTAGCCAAACAAGAGAGAGTGTTTGCTTCTGGAGTCGAAGTATCAATCGTCAAATTATTATTGGGTAACCTAAGCGACTGAAGGTTTGTTAAGGCACATAGCGTGCTTGGAAGAAACCCGGTAAATGAGTTGTGGCCCAAATCTATCCTCGCGAGCATAGAAGCATTGGAGAGGTTGGGGATTACTCCACTGAGGTCATTTGCTGCTATATAAAGGCGTTGTAGGTTTGGAAGCCCAAGGCCTATGTTTGCTGGGAGGCTACCCGATAGGTGATTAAAAGAAAGCGACATTTCTCTTATCGTGGAGATATTGAAGATTGAGGATGGGATGGGGCCATTGAGATTGTTACCTACAAATGACAAAATCTCTAAATTTGGAAGATCACCGATCTTGTCTGGTATAGTGCCTGCCACAATTTCACAAATGTTATAGCAGCATTAGCATTAGTTGAAAAGAATATTGACTTAGATAGAAACGGCAATTCAATCTATTTTATTATATCATGGCCATTCAAATTATTACCACCGACTACAAAAGACTCTAAATCTTAAAGATCACGCATCTCATCTGGTATAGTTCCTACCACAATTACACAACCGTTGCATGTTTAACTTTGTATGGATTTATGTAATCTAATCTGACGCTATCTACTTGTTCATGACCTTTAATGTAAAATGTCACATTCATAATATTAATTAATACAACAACTTTTACACAGAATGCTCCAAAAAGTTCTGTGTTTGAAACAAATTAAGAAATCGGGCCATAATTTGGGGATGAAAATATATGGTTTACAAAATGTCATAGCAAAACTCGTTTTTGTTTGCATATTGACTTAGATAGAACGTTTACTAGGCAAGTCAATATGTTATATTCATGATTGTAAACCTTGCTATTCGATTCTAATGAATTTTCCAGCGATTTTGACAAAAAAATTGTTATATTCATGATTAACTATCTCCCTCATTTACTAAAATATCAAATAGTTAAATAACAATAAATTATGCAACCAAAATAAAAAAGATAAATCATAATTGGATCGACATAATGAAATATCAATTACCAGTCAAAGTATTGTAGTTAAGGAATATCTCCTTCATCATTGTTGAGTTCCCAATATTTTTTGGTATGCTTCCACTGAAATTGTTTTCCCCCAGTGATAGTGTAAGAAGCTTTGTGCATTGCCATATATTGTCTGGAAGACCACCACTCAAGCTGTTTCTAAATAGAGTCAACGTAGTCAAAGAAGACATGTTGAAAATAGCCACAGGAACAGGGCCTTTTAGGGCATTGAATTGCACATACAACTTCTCCAGCTGATGTAAAAAGCTGATCTCTTGTGGAATTTCTGAAAAATCATTAAGATATATGCATATATATATATATGTTAAACTCATGATTTATGCAATACAATGCACTGCAACAAAAACTGAGTCATATATCACCGGATCACATCAAGACAAGGGGTAATGCAACAAACATACCGTTGAATTTGTTGGAGTCAAGGCGTATCGCCTTCAACATTGTTAAGTTCCCTATTTCTCTAGGTATTGCACCTGTTAAGTATGCCAAATAAAGACTCAGAATACATGTATATACATAAAATTACAAAAAACACCACACTACATAATTTATAGAAAAGTTATAAGATTGGCTATTTTGGATTATAAAAAAAATCTCAAATAGTCACTTGGTCACTTTCTAATTGGTTTATTAGTATGTTACAATTTTTTCATTTGAAGGTACAATAAGGAATTTTTCTATAGTATTAGATTTGAAGTGTGTTTTTTATATTTATAAAATATCATGTTATAATGGGCCTTCATGTGAAAAAGGTCATAAATATTCCCTATTATTTACAATCTTCCATCTATGTCTTTATCCCCCGACGCCCAACTAGTTTTATCATTTGTAGCTTACAACATGTACTCACTAGTTTCATAAATGTAAGTTTTGTAAAAACTTTCTGAGTATATAAAAAAAAAACCCCAACATTATAGACTCAACCGTTCTTAAAATTAAAAACCAAATACATAATCTATTCAAGTGAGAGTTTTTGAGTATTGGATGACCTGCAAGTAAGAAAAAATTAGTATAATTTTCTAAAGAAAATAGAACACATCAGGCTTATAGATTAATAACAAAATGTTAAAACATAATGATAGATCACCAATAGAGTCTAGATAAATGGTTGACACATATGTACCTGATAGTTTGTTAGCCCCTAGATCAAGTAATTGCAATGTTGATAAGTTGAAAATAGTCGTGGGTATGGAACCTGAAAACTGATTGCCATACAAAGAAAAGTTTTGAAGTTTGGGGAAGGACCCAAACCACGATGGAATGGATCCCATAAAATTGTTGTATCCGAAGTTAATAAACTTCAGGCGATGCAAATAGGACAATTCCTTGGGCAAGGTGCCATGAAAGCTGTTGTTTCTTAAGTCCAGCTCCACAAGAAATGAGAGGTTGCCGAGGGGTGGAGGAATGGTGCCGGAAAGTCCCATGTAAGAGAGGTTCAAGACTGAAACTCTGAGGTGGCGAGCGCCACAAGTAACTCCAACCCAATTGCAAACGGAGGTGGTGGTTGACCAGTTGACCAAGATGTTGTGAGGGTCACTAGGGATATGAGATTTGAGAGCAAGAAGAGCAGACTGGTCCGTGGTGATGTTGGTTTGTGCTGCACCTGCTGTGCCTATAGAACTGTACTGCAGCTGCAGCACCAGCAAGAAGGTGATTGACAAGAGGAAACAACTTCTCTCCATGACCATGAGCACCGAAAACAGAGAAATTCTTCCAACTTCAAATTGTTTTTCGTTTGTTTTTTCCTTTCCGATTTAGAACTTGAAAATCATTGAATAATTTGTTGCATTGTCAATATATGAAGGCAGAACAAGTTGTCAAAGAGTGGGGCACATGATTGCACCCTCGGGGAAGAAATTCGCAACTAGCCAAATGCAACGACTTAAGACGGTAGACCGTAGACTTGTAATGAAGGAAGAATGGATAATTGGGCATTTGTTTCCACTAAGGCATTTGTTGTCAACTTGAAATCATTGACATGGTAGAAAAACTTAACTATGTAAAGTTAATGGATACTTTTGCATTGAAAAAAATGCAAGACCAATGATATTTAGTTTGCATTTATAAAGTTGTTATGTGAATTACATTTTATTTGCTTCTTTTAAGGTTACAATTGTGACTTTGAGTTCATTTAATTTTTTGAGCTTGGTTAAATTAATTACCAGAAGATATGATATTGGGTTTACCTAATATTCCAAGTGCAGTTTTTCCCATTCCCCCAAATCCCACAATGGAAATGGTGGACACATTCTCTGTGTTCTTTGTAGAGATGGGATCCAAATCCAACAAAAGTTGAATAATTGCTCTTTTATCTTCATCTCTTCCTATTATTTTATCCGCGCCCGGACAAATGAGTGAGTGACCCTCTCTCTTCTTACAAATTCTACATCTTCACGCTTCCTTTCTAATTGACCAAATGTTCTTCGAGGCAATCTCATGAAGTCTCTGGTTAAGATCTTTTATCTTATGACCCATTTTCAGCCCAAAAACAAGCTGATTTGAGCTAGAGAAGAAGATGCGTACCTGCTTTGAAACAGTATTATTTCCAGATACCATTTGTCTCCACTGGGCTTCAGTATGAAACTCATCGAGCACGTCATCAGCTTCATAAACTGCATCTTCTACGCTTTCAAACCACACTTTGACTTCATTATTGTTGGCTTGTTTTTGCTCAGCATCAAGAAGAACAGCCTGGAGTTGGGCAACTTTTTCCTTAAGCTTTCGGAGCTCATCTTCGACACCCCAAATCAATCCAATCTCTTCAAAAGCATGGGAGCCCAACCTTTGAATGATCCCTTGTGCAATGTTGAAGAGGACTCTTTCTGCCATCGGAGAAAGGAAAAGAGTGTTCACTTGGAGAAAGGAAAAAAGTATTCTTGCCGAAAGTTGTGGTTTGTTGATAGAGTTATTTGGTGCGGAACAGCAAGTGGAGCAAGAGTATTAACAACTGGTCAAAGGAAAGGGGAAACATGCATCAAATCACGTGGGAAAGCTTTGAATATTTGGTCTGGAACAGCAAGTGGAGTAAGTTGAAGAGGAAATGCCGAAATGTTTGACTCAAATATGCTTTGGGTTGTTGTGGCATTATTTTAATGGAGGAGTTCAATTGGTTGGTGATGGGTGCTGCGGTTTTGGAGTCATGTCAATTCCAATAGATGCCATTGCCAGCTATCTACTTTCATATTAATCTCTATTTTTATATTAAATTACTAATACTATACAATATCATGTAATGTAATGGTATTCATATCAATTATTACCTTCTATAGGCATGCCAAATTTTTTATTTTTATTTTTCTAAGTATATCAGTTATTATTTATTTATTTAATAGGCTTTTCAAGCCAGTTATCTACTTTCATGTAAATGCAAAGACGATAGAGTTGAATACATATATATAGACATGAAATGATACATGACCAGCCTTGACTATAAAAAATAAAAAATAAAAAATAAAAAAACATTCCCAAAAGAGGAATACTAGCTATATTTCTCATATGATCTCATTCCAGCTAAGGTCTTAAATATCGATAATTTTGAAAATATTGGTGGTTCAAAAATACGGAAATATCAATGGAAATATCGGGAAAATATCGATATCGATAAAAATTAAATAAAAACCACGGAAATTATGATAAATACATGGAAATTTTTAATGAAACTTTAGAAGAAGTTTATTTAGTCAATCATCTATTATTTTGACACACAAAATTGGAAGAAAATGCATTGTATAGTGGGTTTGAGTGATTTAAGTTGATTATATTGCTAGCTGACAAACTCTGTGACTTAGAAAATCTGGAGTAATTAATGAAAGAGAATTAAACACTCCCTAGTAATTTATTTATCATTTTTTAGTATAATATTTTACACTTTATAAATTGCATAGTAAGATACATGAGTAACCTTATTTCATGTTATTTACTGGGCATGATACACGTTCTTATATTTATTATTTATAAAAAATTGAAAAATAATTAAAGATGTAAACCAACTTGATTTTTCATGAAAATTAGGCACTTTACCATGCTTAAAAAATAATAGTGAAGATTGAATACTAACTAAGAACATAAATAAATCTATCCAAGGAAGAATTAAATAGTAAATAAAGAAAATAATTATAGAGATTTAAGTAATTAAGCAACAATTTGAAGGGGAATTTAGTAATGTAAGTACTTATAATGAATAGTAAAATAATCAATAACATAAAATGGATTAAATAGAAAAGAAATAAATTATATTAAGTAATGAAGTAACTGATCAATAATATAAAATAATAAGTAATTATGTTAATTTCTATTTTGAGAAACAGCTCGCAAGTATTATAAATATAAATTCCATAGCTTATTATCACAAAGTGATGACTAGTGTGGTGGTTATAAGTCGTAGAATGGGAAAGGAGTTCGATCCCCTGCATGCGTGAAGTGAGTTCTCTTTAATTTTTGAAAGCTCATATCGAGATAATATCGCGATATATTGACCATTTGCAGCTGCCACTTGAACCAAAATATCGGTGAAATTATCGATAAATTGACGATATATAGATGGAAATGTGCTAAAATATCGCTGCCCAAAAAAAAAAAAAAAATTTCGCCGAAATGATCGAAACCACTTATCTTCAAAGCTCCTTTTTAAGATCATGTATGCAAAAAAATCAACTATATCGAAAATTATTTAGACATTTTATTATGATAAAATAAATAGATGAATTTAATATTTTGAATAGACACAAGTTTGACATTAAAAATTAACAATTTCGACTACCATACAAGTTATAACATATCAAAAAGACGAAAAGGAAAAAGATAAGGTAGTTAATTTTTTTTTTTAATAATAAAAACATCATATACAATGACAGGACCCGATTCAAATTTCACTTTGGAATTTGAGCCGAACCTTGTGCGTGGGCACTCTTGACCAAAATACCCTTCTAGGTTTCCTAGATTCTTTTTCTTCAAGTTTGGCTTCTGTCGAAAATTCAACAGAGTCTCCCCTGTAATTCGTCCGTTTCCTAAAATTTTCACATGTACTACAAGCACTTTAAATATCCCCATTCATTCAGCATATACAAAAATAGAATTCATGCAACCAAACATATGTCACATACCAAAGTCCAAAGATACTGACAATATTCATGACAATCTAAGCAAAAAAGGAGGTGTACAAATAAGCTGGGCTGATATGTACACCACAACCGCCACTTGATGCAATAATATCAGATTAGGCTCACAAGTGAGAATGATAATAAAGAATTTATAAACTTCCCTCAAATTTTGAACTTCTCAATCAATCACTAACAACCTCAACAAAATTTCGAGCATAAAAGAAAGACCTCAGTTACTAATATAAATTTTGAAATAATAAACATATAAATTTCAGAATGTCATTGGCATAAAATGAACTTTGCACCCTATCATACATCAGGCCTTTTAAAGTCAAATAAATCGTTTTCCCAACTGAAATTGATCCCAACCTTTAGAACAACATAAATACGTTAACAAGTTTCAAAATAAATTAACTGAATGGCTTTTCAATCACTTGGTCTCGCGGTTGCACCTAGTAACTCTAGGTTGCCTACGTACTCTTAACAAGAGATCAAGCCACACGTAGTTCTTTCAATGTGATTGCAAAACAATTCTAGTTCTCATGTTAGTGATATGCTCACCATTATTCACAAGCTCTAAAGTATATTCTTTTCAACCATCCCAATTCTCCAAACAGTTCATACTCAAAACATAAGTAGGCCACTCACTGAACTTCCTCTAATTCATAAATCAAATTGTATATTATTGGTTTAAATTATATATATAAAATAAAAATAAAAATAAAAATAAAACCAACAAGCTCCGAAGATACTTTTATCCTTTCCTTCAAAACTCATATAAGGCTCATTATATAAGTATATATATATATATATATATGTCAACAACTGAACATGAATATATATATATATATATATTCTTCTTTTACTTGTAAAACAAACTCATCGCTTAAGAAACTAATGGTGAAATGTATAAAATTCTTAAAATTTAGGAAATTATTAATCCTTGTCTCTAAATCAAAAAATAGGTATTAAATTTTTACTCCCAAAATATCAAGATAAAATCATCAATATTAGTTAAACATCTTAAAACCCAAATACTCTCCACCTAGGCGTACCCCCATTCCTGATCCGTCAATTCCAATATTAATCCGTCAATTCCTTGTGTCATATTATATGACACATCCTCGCAGGCCTTGGTAACACAAAGTCAATCCGAGCCACATTCCTCGTAGGCCTCAAGGGGCCATTAGTCAGTCTAAGTCGCATTCCTCGCAGAACTCGGGGGATATATATATATATATATATAGTTGGCTCAAGAATGCATATCCTTGCACCACACGGTTCAAGCGTCCCTGAAACTCGTGGGGCATTTAAGGCAACTGGGGGAGAGGGGTTACTAGTTATTATTATTGTTGTTTTTTCAAAAAATCCAAAAAATTGGTTTTTAAAAAAAATAAAAATAAAAACCAACCTCATTTCTACATAATTCCCCACATTCTTTCCATCCTTACTATCCTTACTCTTTTCATCCTTCTACATAAAAAGTTAACCAAAATATTTAAAGAATATAACTAATCAAATAATGAGGGGTCTATGATTTAGGCTTGCACTGTTGGAGATAGTAAAATATATATGTAGTGAGCTAAATTTAATGGGTGAGCTATGTTTAGCCCTCCACTGCTGGAGATAACCTTAAGTTCGTTTTTTTTCTAATATTGGCTACAATATATCAGAGTACTCAAATCATATTTGGTGAGGTTTTTTTTCTTAATATTCGCTTCATTTCTGTTAAAATAATTTGCCCAAATTATTTGAAAAAACCATATATGAAATGGACTTTAGAAACACACCCAAATCCCATTTATAGCATAACAAAAAGGCTTTTAACTTCTTTTAAATTACATAACTGTCATTGATTTCTTAAAACAAACCCAACCCAAAAATCTTAGAAAAAAGTCCAAAACACTCAATGGAGCATCAAAGTAATTTAATAATTAAAATTAAATTCAATAGGGCCAGCTGTCATTTTTTGGATTTTTTTTTATAGTTTGTTTATAGAAATTAAATGTGTATTATTTATAATTTTAGTGCTAAGAATGAGTATATAACTAAATATCTCCAATAATTTTCAGCATCCAATGACACTCCACTAAAACCCATATCATTTACTGGCACTAATGTCCCAGGTTTGTGTCGCAGCTCTCGGATTTTGGTCCAAGGTCAAAGCATATGGAATAGTGGAATTATATATCCCACGTTTTTAATAGGATAAATTATCCTATAGAAGTACACAAAACAAGATTATAGTGGTATCCTACTACCCACTAAGAGCATTTCCAGCAAAGGGACCAAGGGGAGGGTTGGGGGGGGAACCCAAAATGGTGTTTCCAGCAACAAAGATCTGCCAAGACAAGGAGTGGGGCCCAGCAAACTGGGCTGCCCGAGGGCAAGAGCTGACGTCAGCGCTGGAGTTTAAATTTTTTTAACATTGGCGCGTGCAATGCACGCGCCAACGTTAAAAAAAAAAAAAATTTGACGCGCCCGCTACAATCCCCCAACGGCTCTCTTCCACGTGGCTAGCTTCTGAGCTCTCCGATCCACTTTTTCCAGCAATCCAACGGTAGCCATTTTTTCCCGAATAAAAAAATTGAAATTGCCCCCCTCCCCCAACGGCTCTCTTCCACGTGTCTCCTTCTGGGGTCTCCGATCCCCTTTTTCCAGAAATCCAACGGCAGCCAATTTTTTCCCAAATAAAAAAATGAAACAAAATCAAAATTTGTTTAAAAAATACCCAAAAAATACTGAAATTTTTTTCTACAAATACCAACCAATACTCTTCACTTTTAACACCAACTCCTCATACATTTTCTTCTCATTCTACTATTATTCACTTTCTACTCAATATTTTTTCACTTTCAAGTTATTTTTTTCTCTATCATATTATGGGTTCTTCTAATGAAACCGGAGGGGCATGGAGCATGATGGAAGATGTTAGCTTGTGTGAGGCTTGGCTCCGAGTTAGTCATTGTCTCGTAACGGGCAATGAGATTAAATTATGTCATATGTGGAAAAAAATTCATCAGGAATTTTGTGATAGGGCAATTGGTTCGACCTGTACGGATCAAGCATTATCTAGTAGGTGGAAAATTCTTAACAAAGAGTTGGGGAAATGGAGAGATACCATGACAAAAGCGATGGACAACTATAGAAGCGGGGAAAACCTTAGCAGTGAGGTAAATTATTTGTAATTTTTGTTTTATTAATTTCTATGTCATATTAAATTTTATTTAAATGTTTCTTGTAATTTATATATGTTGTTAATATTTCTTGTATTTCCAATATTAATATGAATGTTTCTTGCAATATTTATATTTTGTTTTGCATTTCTAATAAATTGTTAAAGTTTCTTGCGTTTCCATTTTTTTTTTTTTAATACTTGTTGCATTGCCAATATTTTTTAAAGTTTCTTGTATTGCCATTTTTTTTTATACTTGTTGCATTGCCAATATTTTTTAAAGTTTCTTACATTTCCAATTTTTTTTTTTATATAGATTATGCAAGCACAAATGTTTTTTGGTGCTACTGGGCAAGGCAAAAAAAGTTTCAACCATACCCTATGTTGGGAGGTGGTGAAGAATTGTAAGAGATTCCAAATTATTCCAACGGGTCCGACAGTAGTCTTGAACGAGACGCCACTCTATGAGACACCAGCATCGGATTCACCTATGGATTCCTCGATGAGTCAAGACTCGCCTATCGAAAAGGAGCCTAGGCCTATGGGGAGGAAGGCGGCGAAGGCGAAGAGAGGGAGTAATTCTACCAAGAATGCATCTAAATTTTTGAAGGAACTTTCAAAGATGCAAGCCATGAGAATTGAAATGGACATGAAACAACAAGAGCACGATAGGCAATTGATGTAGAATATGCAAAAGAAAGGGAGTATGTACGCCAAGAAAAGATTGAAAAAAAGGATCGGGAAACCATGACCATGGATACAAGCCATATGTCCCCTGAAACAAAACAATTTTGGAAGCTAGAACGAAGGGATGTTATGAGACGAAGACTTTTTCGTGATGATGGACCTAGCAATACGGATTGGTTAAATGATTAAAATCATTAAGTTAGTTTGCTTGCCTTTCATTTCATTGTACCATTAAGTTAGTTTGCTTGCCTTTCATTTCATTGTATTTTTTGTTTTGTTTAAAAAATTAGTGGTAATTCATGTATTTTATTTTATGAGTTGTATTGATTTTCTTTTAGTGAATAAAGAAAATATTCAACAAAATTCCTTTTTATTCAAAACATTCCATACATAAAAAACAAACCACAACTAAAGCATAAAAAATAAACAAACCACAACTAAAGCATAAAAAAACAATAAAGCATAACTAAAAATACAACATAAACATAATACATTAAAAAAACATCTTCACTTCACTTCATTCACCTTCATTGCCTTTCATCGCCCACAAATACTCCATCAAGTCAACTTGACGGTGTTCATGAATATACAACGATTGTATCTCTGTGTAGCGCTCAATCATACGAGGCAAGAAACTACCGTCTCTAACCAACGGATCATGCTGCACTAGTTCTCCATTTGGCCCCATGAGTTTTTCATAAATTCGTGTTAAGGCCGTGTTCATGGGATCTGGTTCATACACTTCATCAGCATCGTAATCATACTCATCTTCCACAATCATGTTGTGGAGGATGATACAAGTCATCATTATACTCTTAAGCACCTCCTCGTCAAATAGACACATTGCACCCCTGATAATAGCCTACCGGGCTTGAAGGATACCAAAGCACCTCTCCACATCTTTTCTGTACCCCTCTTGATAAGAAGCAAAAAAAATTTCCTTATGGGATCGGGGATGTGGAATTGATTTCACAAATGTTGTCCACCTCGGTAGATACCATCAGCTAGATAATACCCGTTCTGGTAGACGGTATTATTGATTTGATATGTGATATTTGGGCCTTCACCTCTCAGAACATCATTGAACATCGGGGATTGACCCAGGACATTCAAATCGTTTTGAGAGCCGGCAACTCCAAATAAGGCATGCCAAACCCATGTATCAAAACTAGCAACTACTTTTCTGCCCTTTCCAATTTCCATAATCTCCTTGCCAAGCAGTTGGACAATTTTTCCATTGTCAGTGCATGCAGTCAATGCTACAAATCATTCCAGGAAATCTACGAGACTCAGCTTTTTTTAGAAGCCGTTGCAGGTCCCTGAGCATAGGTCTGCGCAGGTAGTCCCTAGTGTACAGAGTTTCTATTGCATCACAAAATCGCACCAAGCTCTCCAAAATAGTGGACTTCCCAATCCGGGTAATCTCATCCACTTGATCAGCAGATGACCCATACGCCAACATTTGTATCACAGCTGTGAACTTTTGCTCGGGAAGAAGCCCCAAATTTCCAGCACAATTTTTTTTTAAAACAAAGTATTCATCATAATTACAAATATCATGCATGACTTTATTGAACAAATGAGGTTGCATTCTATATCTCGCTCGAAAATGAACATCAGAGTACAGAGAATGTGGGATAAAATAATCTTCCAGAAGATTCTTACCCCGAGAATGTCTATGTCTGTCCATATTCGGGGCACGGCCTTCTCGTGAACCACGGCGGCTCTAGTGTTCCTCCTCCAGCAAAGCAACGGCCATGCCAAGTTGCTCATCTAGTTCTCTCTGCACCCTTTTTCTTGCAGCTCGTCGACGCATTCTTTCTCTCCTTTCTCGCTCTTGCCTCTCCAAAACCTCTTGCATGTCTGCCATTGAAAATGGAGAACGAAATCTAAAATCTGAGAAATGGAAATGTAGAGAAGATCTGGTGTGGGAGGTATGAGTTGAGCCTCTGGTTTTATAGAAAAATTTAGACAGATAGATATGACACGTGGCGCAATCTTAGATGGTGAAAATGTTATCTGAAATTTGAAATTCAAATGAAATTTAAAATTAAAAATTTATCTGAAATTTGAATTTTGAAATGTATCAGAAATTTGAAACCGAAAATCTTATCCGATATGAATAGTATTGATACGTAGGAATCCAAAAATCTTATCCGAAAATATTAATAAAAAAATTAATAGTATTTGCCATGGCAAGCTTAAACTGCTGGAAACACACTTTGCTGGGGGGGGGGGAGGGCTAGGGCAGCCACATGACAAGGGGCTAACTGGTGGAAATGCTCTAAACGAGGCCTAAATATTGTGGCGTATCCAAAACATTGGCGGATTGAACAATATAAAAATTGATGAAAGACTCCAAAGCGAGAGAGAGAGAGAGAGAGAGAGAGAGAGAGAGAGAGAGAGAGAGAGAGAGAGAGAGAGAGAGAAGAGGATACAACAAGAGATAGGTAACAAAAAATTCGTTTTTTCGTTTTCATTTTGGTTGACAATAGAGAAGGGAAAGTAGCTAAAAAGAAAATCATCCACTAAACTTATATAACACAAACAAAAAATGCATAACAAACCATGGCATTCCATCAAGAAGACCACACTCCCCTGTGTTAAACCTTAACGCACTTGTTACTAAAGGGAACACCCAAACAACTGCAGAGGCTCCAATAATGCATCCACACTGCGGTTAACGCCTATATACGCGAGGAACTCTATGATAGATCAATCTGTCAGCGCCTTTTTTTTAACTTAATTTTTTTAAAAACCATATTTGCCATATATTTGCCATTTCTCTGCAGTCGCCACACCAGTTTTATGTTACACCACTTCATCCCAATTATGCAATGCACACTCGGATGATATTTTCCCCTCTTACACCGATGTCACTCTTAGTTGGCGAAAATCTCCAAAACTAAGTTTTCGTCTTTGTCAAGCTGAAATATTTCTGAAGCTTCTTGAACATACTTGGCCGCTTAGATAATGTTTTCTTAGTGCCCTTTTGTTCGCCTGCAAACCAAAATTCACTTTCACATAAAAGTAAAGAGTTCTTTAAGTTTTTTTAAGGAAAAAAAAAAAGGGCTGAGGAATGGACATAAATCCTACAAGATAACGTTACAAGCAGACGGGATGTGCCTGAATGATACAAGAAATGAAATTCATACAACGATCCCAAGGATGCTGCTAATGTGATTGCAATGCAGGTTTATTTACATATTCTTGAGATCTGATCAAACAGTGATCCTTTTTCTATTATAGCTTACCACCAAAAATCCAGAACCATATTCACATCAACCAGAACAAGAATTTCAAAGAAGAAGTGGGTCTCCACAGCTTCATACGTGCTGTTAAGCAGCAGCTCCATGCATGTCTTATTTAACTGCAGCCTTTTTTATTTATTTTGTACATAAGCATTACATAATGTGGGAAAGTTCTCAAATATTAAGATTAAAGATAATTTATAGGGCAAGTTCATGAACTGGAGATGTTGCATTAACCAAAATAAGGGAAGCAGAAGCAAGACAATACAATAATGAAATTGCAGCATAAGAAATAGAAAATAAAGCGACTAAGGGCACTGAAGATGAAGCTCGTTTGGATTCCCCCACAAAAATATCCACTTTGCATTGATCAACTATGTCTTTACCACCTATTGCATAATAAAGACAGGCCCTGAGTTTTAGTCCTGTTTTAAACTACTGCCTCCCTAAAATAAATATAAAACGTGATGTTACCATCCCAGTAAATTACCCAGTTACTCTCATGGCAATCCCTTGACACAATTACCAATCAATCCCAACCACCCTGGACATTAAACAGCAACCAAGAACATCTCCTGTATTAGGCAGATAACTCTGCTCCCTTTCAAGATCAAGAACTATAGCTATAACTATCTTGGGATGAAAATAAAATTAATTACTTTTAGAAGTGATATCTCATAGCTCTGAGAAAATGAACTTAATAGCTTGAATCCACATCAAATTACCTTTCTTGCTCACCCAACCTGAACCAACCGACTCAATCTGAGCTAACTAGAACTACTTCTACCCGAAATGTGAAGATCACAATGTCAAGCCTAGGCCATCTTCAGTTGGATCAACAATTAAGACCAAGTCATGGCACAAAACTCCCATTGAAGATATACATCACCACTCATCAAATCATTGAAACAGTTTAGTGTTGGATTTGGTATCCTTAGTGCAGGAGGTTTTCTTTTGGGTATCCTTGTTAAAATTGGTTTCTCAATCATAGTAGGTTTTGGTTTTGCTTATTCAAATAGGACTAGGGTGACTTGTCCCAGTGGAATTAGGGGGTTTTTGAGGGTGCGTATAAATTCAACTCGTGGAATTAGGGGTTTTTGAGGGTGCATATAAATTCAACTCCAGGGTGGGTGTTTTGTAACACCTAAGGGAGTTGTGAGCGAGAGCCAAAAGATAGAGAGTAATCTTCATGGGTTTAAGAGAGGGTGTACAAGGGGCATCCTATTGGATATGTGCTTGAGTTTGGGATTAAATCTTGAGATGCTATTCTTGTACTTTGTTTTGTTTTCTCATATATAGTGAAGGTGAAAACTCTCTGTGGATGTAGGGAGGATTTTTCCAAAACACGTGGGGCTTTTTCCTACAAAGTCATTATCAGATAACAAAATTCACTTGCTAGCCTGTAATATAATGCGATCAAAGGACTACAGAAGTGTGAATTGAACTCAATAACTAAACAGTACAGTTACCATCAGTCGCAACATCTGGTAACGATCCAACAGAACCCAACAGCTTAGGCTTGGTTTTCCAGTACTGTTGAAACCTTTGCCTTGCATATTCCATGTAGTCAAAGTCAATATCATTCACATGTTCCTGAAAAATTAAAAAAGAAAATATAGTGGATACAAAATTAGTAGAGTCCAAGAAAAACAAAGTATGATTACTATTTCCTACCAATTCTTTACCACGTATCCTAAATCTTGCCACAGAAAAGTACTCTACCCAATATTTTAATCATGTAAGAGGTAGGTAAAAGCCATGAAAACAACAATGAAATGATGAGTACCGATATTATTCCCCATAAGCCCCAAAACAGATGGCTTGCAAGAGTATAGTTCTCAACATCTTGAACCAGCTGCTCCACTTCATTCTCAGTAGGGTGATTGCCTGCGTACAGATCCCATAATTGAGAGGAAAGCAATACATCATTCCAAGTTCCTAGAAAAGATATTTCATATTTGACCATAATCAAGCATAAGATATTATTACCTGAAGAACTCAGGTACAAACGAACAAACCGCTGGCGCTCCTCCAAACCTGTAGTGGGAGGTCAGAATATAGCATGGCAACAGAAGGAAATAAGAAAAATATAGACATCAAAGAATGTGTCACAACAGATGACAAACCAGGATATTTGCTGTAGTCCAAAATATGAGGTGTATCGGTGTGATAGTCAGCAGCCATCTCACAGAAATGATTTGATATGTCAAATGCAACAGCATTATAACTTGCATACTCGTAGTCCTGGCAAGAAAGGTTAACACATCATCAAAACTTTTGAATATTCTGGAAAAATAATTATGTCAGAAGGCCAAACCAAAGAATTTCATCCATGCTGTTCATGGCCTATCATGTGCACATTGAAGAAGACAGAATTTGATATTCTATGCATGCAATAAACATGGTCCTGAATTACTTCCCAGGAAATGAACCAAATAATTGGCCTTAAGTCAGAAATTAAGCAAAGTCAGGCATCAAAACTAGGGTAAACTTAAATTTAAACCCTAAACCTAAAGGCTACATTATAAGCCTATCATAAGTTCAAAAAAAAAAAAAAAAAAAAGGTTGAAAAGAACAAGACCTTCTTCCTAGAAGCACAGTCGAACTCAAACTATCTTAGTAAAGGAATCTTTCCATCGGAACTTCAGATAGGATGAAGGAACAGCCTATATATAGGGGTAATTAGGAACTGAAATACTGTCTCCAAATGATTAAGGATGACCCCAGTCTTAAATTTGTTTTCTTTTCTTCTGGGTATTGTTCATCAGTAGGAATTATATTGTAAATTTCTTATGCTTAAAGCTATTTGAAATACTTTTTATTCTTTCTATCAGTGACACTTACCATACTAGGGTTAGACATCTGCTAATTAAGTGACTGTCTTATAACTAGGTATTCCATTGTTGCATGTAAATGAAATATAAATAAATCTGAACAAAAATGAAAGGTATAATGAGAGACTTACAATTATGGTTATTGATTTACTCCCTTCCTCGAGCATGATGTTACCGTACTGTAAATCATTGTGGCAAAAACCCATACTTTGAGAAGGTCCTGAGAGTTCCTTCTCCAATAAAGAGATTTCCTTTTCAATGGAATCTAACTGAAAGGCATTAGCTTCTTCTGGGGTAGACAATCTCTTAGCCGTACTGAGCCAATTTCTGGAACATTTACAAAGAATTCATTGCAGCTATAATAAAAGTAGAAACAATTATGTCGGTGACAATTTAATCTCATTTTATTCTGAGACATAGTATTATCGCAAAGAAAGGCCTAAACAAAGAAATGTACCGCAATCTATCCCACAGGGTGACATCCTTTGGGCCAGGCATATTAAGTTCATGGAACTCCTTTAATTTAGCAGCTATAAGAGCAGATATATCTGGATCACGTAGATCACATGCTGATAGTGTCTGAAAGTTCACAAGTGAAAGAGAGAGATATAGTGTTACTTTAAGTAAAGGAACAAAGTGCTTTTATATTTTATGAAGAGTTATATAAGTCTGTAGTTGACTCCTCTATTCAATTTATCCATTTAACTCAAGAAATGAAATAGATATGCATTTATCTTGCTTATATGAACTCCAATAACAAGAAATATAGCACCTCAAATGGGATTAAGAATTCCCTAAGAAAATAATTATTATATACCAAAGAGCTATAGAAGGTAGTCATACAAATTGAAAACTTGACACTAAGAGTTGACAATTTGGCACCACAAATTTAATCTCATGTACCAGAAATATATAATAAGCTTGATAACAAAAAGAACCTAGGCATATAATATACTTCTCAACCGAAGCAGAAATGGCGGAACAAATTTGTGTGGTCTTAAAGTTGCAACAGTAATCCAGAGAAGCATCATAAATTTTAATCACAAGCATGAAAATGTTTCTGTCAATATTATTATTGAACTCCCTGAAGTTCCTCAAAATTTTATACCAATACTAATGTAACATTTGATTGTGACATCCACTTACAATATAGAGAGAAAATTAGAAAACAACTTTTTTCTTTTTGTAAAACATGCCACATTATTATGAGTTTGATAAAGAACAACAGTAAGATAAGTAAACATGAAAGTACCCGAGCATGGATGAACGCTTCAATTCGGCCATTTGGAAAACGCCCAAGCAAGCGAGGTCCCTGACCATTCTTTGACATGTACTCAAATGTTCGGATCTCATTATCCCTGTCAAAGAACACATCGACACCCTCACCATAAATCCTAACCACAACTTTGCGTGAGAGCTCCCCTGTCTTTGCTGGCCACTTTATTTCGAAAACCTCATTGGTCATTGCACCCTTGAGAGGGATCACCTGGAGTGCCTTTGAATCAACCACATCTTCCCACTGGGAAGCCAATGATTGAAGAATCTCCCTAGCTTCTGCTGGTAAACGATCTTCTCTGTTTTCTATGACATTTTCCATGGCACCCATTACAAATGATCAAACTGCACTTCCACACCACGATGACGAGAACTACCCAAGCAACCTAATACCAATGTGTAATCCAAGAACAGAATAACAGGAATTAATATGAATTTTTGACTTCCTAAAAACTTTATCATCTAACTGTCTAACATGACATAAAGCCAACAAACTGAAAACATATGCGAAATAGCTGTACAAATGCTAAATTCAGAGCACACCCGAATATGGCTAAACCATCTTGAAGTCAGAAAGCTCAGCAACTAAACGTTCACATAATCTTCACTAATAAGCAAGATGGTATGAAGAATTTATCAGAAAACAATTTAGCATCATGTCATACAACAATTTGTCTATCTCACAGACTCTCGCTGGTAAGTCATTCAAAGCAATAGAAAGCCTGAGTTGTACAAAAAAAGTCAAACCGCACCCAGTACATGAATTCCAAAGATTTCAATTCCATAATTACACAATTAAAGAAAAAAAGATATTCCAGGCTGTCCCAGATATTTTAAGAACCCACCATCAACCACATCAAGTGCTCCCAATGATCTACAACATGAAGAATGATTATGATATAATCAAGGGGTCAAATTCCATTTCCTCTAAGAAACAAACATAAAATAATTCCATTTTTACAGCATGCATGCAAGATGCAAACCATGTGAGCGCTGAACGAAAGCCACTGCCTAATTCATTTCTGAACAATCATCGACCGCAATTGAACAATTCAGTCTCTTTCCCACCATTTCAAGGTTTCCAAACACAAAAAAATCACACGAATCGGTGAGAAAAAGAATCCAAAACCAATTCTCTAAATTGAGGGAAAATAAGGCGGTTCTTTTTAATTTTTTAATTTTATTTTGCATGCAATTTATTCTGAAGAATATATAATTTTTGGTTGGATATTCTGAAGAATATATTAAAAGAAAATAAACGATTAATTTCTGCATACAGTTTATTCTGAAGAATCAAAATTATTCTTCACAGAAAAGCCAAAGGCAAAAGGCAAAAGGGTGCGAATCTTAACGGTACCTGGAAAAGAGAACCGGACCGGAAACGGAACTGGATGGAAGCGTAGGAAAAGGAACCGCACGAGAAGAGGGCTCGGAACGTCGGCGACAGGGAGGAGAGCCTCGCTGTCGTGCGGTTTGGAGACGAAGGACGGTGACGAGGGAGGGGGCGGGAGATAGAGGTGACGGTTTGTTTGTAATTTTGGGGATTGAGGAATTAAAGGGTTGGGAGGACGAATTTGGGCCGTTGGATTTAAGCGGCAGAAAAGCCAGAAAGTTTGAGAGCGTTTGAAGAAGTCAGAGGGGATAGCAATGAAATAAAAATGACGGGTTATTAGATCACTTCCACCGGTAGTATCCGTCTTTGCAAAAAGTAAGTTGTGACTCATTGCCATGGTTAAGGGTGGGCACTTAAATCAGTAAACTGGAAATTTGAGCCGAACTGCACTGAATTAAACCGGAAAAAAATGAAATTGATTAAAAAGTCAATAATCGGTCAAAAATTGAACCGGACTGGTTTGGACCGATTTTGGATCCGGTTTCATGTCTTCAAAAACTAAACCTGGCCGAACCAAACCGGTCAAATTAAAAAATATATAATTTCAATATATATTTATTTTTAATTTCACAAAAAAAATTATTTTTTTTCCAAGTTCAATTTCAAAATGTCTCTCTTTTCTAACTTTAATATTTATTTTTATATGAAATTGAATAATTTGTTAATTTTCAAGTAATAATAATAATATTTCAATTGAGAATTGTATTAAAAATTAATTTTTATAATCCAGTTCAAAATCGAACCGGACCGGAACCGATCAACTCGAATCAGACAATTTTTGAATTTTTTTTATTAAAACCGAACCGAACAAAACTGAAAGAATAGTACCAAATCGATTTTAATTTGGGACAAAAACCGGTCCAATCCGAACTATGCCCACCTCTAGCCATGGCAAAGGGCAAATACTATTCACCTTTCGTTTTTTTAACCGAAACAATTAATTTGGAGAAATATTTTCGGATAAGATTTTGGGTTCTTACGTATCAATATTTGTTATAAAATTCATATCTCATAATTCGAATGAATTTTTTAAATAAAATTTTCGGTTGCCACGTGTCGATATTTATTATCAATTTCAAATTTCATATAAATCTCTTTATAAAACTAGAGGCTCAGCTCACACCTCTCACACCAAATCTTATCTATCTTTTCATTTCTTAGATTTTAGACTTCATACTCCACTCTCAATGTCAGACATGAGGAGATGCTTGGAGAGGCAAGAGTGAGAAATTAAAGAAAGAAGACGTAGACGAGCTGAAGAAAAAAGAGTGCAGCAAGAAGAAGATGAACAAGTTGCCACTGCAGTGGGTTTGCTCGATCTATCATGGTTCGCAAGTCGGTCGTGGCCGAACGTGGACTGACATAGGCATTCTTTGGGTAAGAATATTTTGGAAGATTACTTTATCCCAAATTCTGTGTACTAGAATGTTGATTTTCGAGGGCGATATAGAATGCAACCCCATTTGTTCAATAAAGTCATGCATGATGTTTGCAATTACAATGCATACTTCGTTAAGAAGTGTGATGCTGTCGGGATTTTGGGGCTTCTTCAGGAGTAAAGGTTTACACCTATTATATAAATGTTAGCGTATAGTTCATTTGCTGATCAGGTGGATGAGATTGCTAGGATGGGGAAGTCCACTACTCTAGAGAGCTTGGTCAGATTCTGTGATGCAATTGAAACTCTCTACAGCATGGACTACCTCTGCAAACCTATGCCTAGGGACCTCCAAAGGCTTCTGCAGAAAGCCGAAGCTCGAGGTTTTCCAGGCATGATTGGAAGCTGAAGCTTGAACAATTTTTTACCACCTCCCAACATTGGTCATGGTTGAAAGATTTTTTGCCTTGCTCAATGGCACCAAACCACATTTGTGCTTGCATAATCTATTAAAAAAAATATTGAAAATGCAAGAAACATTTAAGAAATATTGGAAATGCAAGAAACATTAAAAAAAATATTGGGAATGCAAGAAACATTAACAAAATATTGAAAATGCAAGAAACATTAAAAAATATATATATATTAAGACATTCAAATTAACAAAATGGAAATTACAAATAATTTATCTCATTGCTAAGATTTTCCCCGCTTCTATGGTTGTCCCTCGCTTTTGCCAATGCATCTCTCTATTTCCCCAACTCTTTATTCAAAAAATTTCACTTACTAGACAAGGCCATTTTCGTAGAACAGAACTGGATCTTTCACAAAATTCGATATGAAGTTTTCTCCATATATGAGATAATTTTATCTCACTACATGTGATCAGACAATGACTAATTTGGACCCAACACTCGCACAATAGAACATCTTCCATGGTGCTCCACACCCCTCTAGATTCGATGGAAGATGCTATAAGATGATGAATAAAAATTAAATTTGAAAGTGAATAAAATGTTGAGTAGAAAGTGAATAATAGTAGAAGGAGAAGAAAATGTATGAGGATTTGGTGTTGAAAGTGAAGAATATTGGTAAGTATTTATATATAAAAAAATTTCAGAATTTTTTTGGTAATTTTTAAATATTTTTATTGCCAAAAAAAGGGCAGCCATTGGATTAGAGGAGAAAAACGGATCGGAGCGCCCAGAGGCCGTGACATGGCTTCTAGCCGTTGGTGGAAAGGAAAGGCTAATGCCAGCCTGGCGTCAGCCCACGAAATTATATATATTTTTATTATTATTGGCACGTGAAATGCACGCGCCAACGATAAAGAAATTTAAACCCGCTCGCTGATGTCAAGCTGGCGTTAGCTTGCCCTCGGGCTGGAGCACGGACTCGTTCTGTCTTCGGGCTAGCCCGATTTCGTGGGATCCACAAGCTGCACGGGCATAATCAACCCTCTGGAAGCGCATTTTGGGGCTTGGGCCCCCTGCCCTGGCTTGGGCTTTCCGCTGGAATCACTCCTAGTACTATTAGTCCCCAAACTTTAACCCGATTTGTATTTAGGTTCCTCAATTTCCAAAATCGTTCCCATGGTCCTTCAACTTAAGTTTCGTTAGGAAAAATGGTCATGCCGTTAATTCTGTTATCTTTTTCGTTAAATGCAGGAGCAAAATACTCTTTTTGTATTATTTTTAATTTCTACCATTTGAATATTCCTTTCACCCAAAAAAAAAATTAAAAACTAATCACCCCTTTCCCCAAATTTATTCTCCCCCTAATGACCACCATGCGCCACCCCCAAAAACCTATCTCCCTGACCCCCCACAACCACCTTCCACTCCCAAAACTCTTTCTCTCCCAGCACCCTCTTGCTACCCATCAATTATCACCCAACCACCAACAAAAAATTCTCAAGACACTAAAAAATATAGCCCCCCCATCCCCCACAACCACCCTGCACTCCCAAAACTCTCTCTCTCTCTCCCAGCACCTTTTATCCTACACAGCAACCATTGCCCAACAACCACAAAACATTCTCAAAACACCCAAAAATATAGCCACACCCAACCCACCTACCATGATTCCATCCCACCGCATTATGTTTTTCACCTGCAGACCCATTCACCCTCTTCTCCCTGTTGGGAAAGATGACGAAAAATCAAAGATTCAATAAATAAATATGGCACTCCCAGGATCTGACTTCTCTCAGCCTTGTGTAAATAAAATGGGCAAAAATGACACTCTATCTTCACTAAGAAAATTAATGGGAATACAATGATAATCTCACCAAACACCGGTGGCTAAACTCTCTCTTGGTTTTTCTCTCAAGAGGATTTTCTCTCTCACACAAGTGAGGCTTTCTTATCTCTCAACATTGTCTAAGTTTTGGTTTTCTAAGGGATGCCTTGAACTGAAAGAAGGCAACTGCTTTTATAGCCAACATTCCTAACTAATTGGTGGCCATGCATGAGGGAGAGTTTTTCTCATTTTCTTTTCCATTTGTTTTCTTCAAATTTCCCGTCCTTTCTTTCATTTTATTTTAATATTTATTTTCCTTCTTTTTCTCTCCTCCACTAACAAGGGAAACCCATTAATCTCCCCCTCCTGACTTAGGTGAAGGGCTCCAGCTGTCCAGCTGTTCTTCTGCAAAATTCGTACTTGTCCTTAGGTAAGGACTTGGTCATCATATCTGAACTATTGTCATCAGTATGGATTTTCTCAAGCTGTAATTGCTTAGACTCCAACACATCACGTATCCAGTGATATCGCACATCAATGTGCTTCGGCCTTGAGTGAAAACTCGGATTCTTGTTCAAGTGGATCGCACTCTGACTATCACAATGCAAAATGTATTTATGCTGCTCTTGCCCTAATTCTTGTAGGAATCGCTTCATCCAGAGCATTTCTTTGCACGTTTCAGTAGCTGCAATAAACTCTACCTCTGTAGTTGATAGAGCAACACATTTCTATAACTTTGATTGCCACGAAACTGCTCCCCCTGAAAATGTAATCAGGAATCCTGAAATAGATTTTCTGGAATCAAGATCTACTCTATGTAGCTAATCAATGCAGGTTTTCCACCTCCAAAGCACAAACTCGTTTTGGAAGTACCCTTGAGATATCTGAGAATCCACTTCACAGCATTCCAATGCTCTCTGCCTGGTTTAGACAGGAATCTGCTTACAACTCCAACTGCGTGCGTTATGTCTGGCCTCGTGCAAATCATTGGATACATTAGATTACCAACAACTGAGGAATATGGCACCATAGCCATGTTTTTTTTTTCTTTCTCACATGTAGGACTCTGCTTTGAACTAAGCTTGAAGTGACTAGGAAATGGAGTAGAAACTGGTTTTGCTTTATCCATGTTAAACTGCTTTAGTACCTTCTCGATATAATTTTCTTGTGATAACCTCAACTTTTGATTTTTTCTATCACGGGATATACTCATACCGAGGATTCGTTTTGCGGGTCCCAAGTCTTTCATAGCAAAAGACTTGCTCAACTCTTTCTTCAGCTTGCTAATCTTGTCACTGTTTTTTCCTACAATCAACATGTCATTGATATAGAGAAGAAGTATGATGAATTCACCATCATCAAATCTTTTCACAAATACACAATGGTCTGAAGTAGTCCTCCGATATCTATGTTCAATCATGAAGGAATCAAACTTCTTGTACCATTGTTGAGGTGCCTGCTTGAGTCCATGTAAGCTCTTCTTCAGCCGACATACCAAATCTTCTTTTCCTTTGACTTTGAATCCTTTTGGCTACTCCATGTAGATTTCTTCTTCAAGATCTCCGTGAAGAAAAGTTGTCTTCACATCTAGCTGTTAGATCTCGAGATTCAGGCTTGCAGCCAAACCGAGTACAACCCGTATGGATAACATCTTCACAACGGGTGAGAAAATCTCTTCAAAGTTAATTCCTTTCTTCTGACTGAAACCTTTCACAACTGGCCTTGCCTTAAACCTAGGCTTAGAGTTGTTTTCTTCTGTCTTTAGTCGATACACCCATTTGTTCTTGAGTGCTCTTCTACCTTTTGGTAGGTTCACTAGATCATATGTGTGGTTCTCATGCAAAGATTGCATCTTTTCATGCATGGCTTTCAACCACTCATCTTGTTGATCATGATTCAATGCTTCTTTATAGCATTCTAGTTCTTCCTCGTATATTAGGAGAACGTATTCATCTGGAGAATACCTACTCGAAGGTCTTCGTACCCTAGTCGATCTTCTTGGTTGGAATTCGGCCGCTGGCTCTTCATGGGCTCGTGCTTCTAGCCCTTCATCAGTTACATCATCTACTATACCATAGGATCACTAGCTGGATCATTAGCATCATTGGATTCATCTCGCCCGTCATTGTGCTCTAATGGTGGAGGAACTGGATCTAAGTTAGCTGGATATTCTCTGGGATTATCAGGTTTATCACCTCTTCGAATGTCTTCAATGTTCTGATCTTCAAAGAAGACAACATCTCTACTTATAATAATCTTTCTAGCTACAGGATCCCATAACCTATAACCGAATTCTTCATTGTAGGAAACGTCTTTTCCAGACTAGAACTTGTTCAGGACATCACCATTCAAAGGTGTTGAAGGAGAAATGTTGATTAGATCAACCGCAGTCATCAAGGCTTCACCCCAAAAACTTTTGGGCAGCTTGGCATGAGATAACATTGTTCTTATTCTTTCAACAATTGTTCTGTTCATTCTCTTAGCTATGCCATTATGCTGAGGAGTCTTCGGAACAGATCGTTCATGCCTGATTCCATTACTTCTACAGTAGTTTATAAACGCCCCCATATATTCTCCTCCGTGATCGGTGCAAATACATTTCAAGCTTCTACTAGTCTCTCGTTCAACGCTAGCATGAAACTGCTTGAAAACTTCATACGCTTTATCTTTTGTTCTAAGTGCGTAAGCCCATACCTTCCTGGAATGATCGTCAATGAAGGTAACAAAATATCTTGCACCACCAAGAGTATTAGTGGTCATAGGACCACAAACATTAGAGTACACAACATCCAATACATTGGGTTTTCTTTGTGCATGACTATGTTGAAACGAAACTCTATGCTGCTTTTCAGCCAAGTAATGCGTGCATGATTTTAGAGGCATGCCTTTCTTCATCCCAGTCGGTGCCTCTCTTTTGGGTAGAATTTGCAGCCCTTTGTCGCTCATGTGATCGAGCTGTTTATGCCATAGCTCGATCGAGTCTTCTACGAGAGCATTTACGTACCCATTACTGACTTTTACATGTGTCATGTATAAGGTGTTCTCTTTCTTCCCTTGTGCTAGGATAAGAGAGTTCTTTCTGAATTTCCATTTTCCTTCAGCAAAGACATTGGTGTATCCTTCATCGTCAAGTAATCCAGTGGAGATTAGATTGAGATGCATGTCTAGAACATGTCTCACATCCTTGAGGACCAAGTGACAACTTGTGTTGGTTTCAAGGGAAATATCTCCTCTTCCCACAATCTTGGACAATTTGTCATTTCCCATTCTCACATTACCAAAATCTCTATTGGTGTAAGATGTAAATAAGTCCTTCTGTGAGGTGACATGAAATGATGCACTAGAATCCACTATCCAACATGTATCTTGAGAGGAAAAATTAACGAAGACATCACCACATAGAATAATTACCTCAGTTCCACCAGAGGTAGTTGCGGTCATGTGCCTAGCATAACTGTTTTCGTTACCTCTATCTTGTTCTCGTTTAAACAACCTACATTCTCTATTCATGTGACCTATCCCGCCACAATGGTAACATTCTACGTCCTTTCTTATCTTGGACCTTCCTCTCGAGCCATCTCTTGACCTGCCCTTTAACTTGTCTTGCCTGTGAAATTTTCTATTGTTAGTTCTTCCACGATACTCTGAGACAAGGGCTTCTGACTCAGCTACTACACCTTGTTCTTTCCTCCTTGCTTCTTCATTGAACATGCTATCTTTAACTATGTCCAATGTAAGAATGCCTTGAGGAGCTAAATTGCTTAAGGATATTACTAATGTATCTCAGCTATCAGGCAAAGAGCTAAGTAACACTAGTACTTGTAACTCATTATCAAGCACCATCTGCATATTCGTCAACAGGTTGATCAAACCTTGGAAGTCACTAAGATGCTCGGTAACACTTCAACCATCTCTGTACTTAAGGTTTACCAACCGTCGGATAATCGATGCTTTATTTTGAACGGTCTTCCGCTCGTATATGGACGACAATTTTGTCCATAATTTGTATGCATCCGTCTCTTGTGCCACATGGTGGAACACACTTTGATCCATCCATTATAGAATTTGTTCGACGGCTTTTCTATTCAGAATGCTCCATGCATCGTCTGACTTCCCTTCTGATTTTTTTCCCAGCAATTCAAGGGGCTCATACAAATCCTTGCAGTAAAGGATGTCCTCCATTCTTGGCTTCCAAATGGAGTAATTGGATGCAGTCAAGTTTAACATTGTTGCTGATGATGATGACTCCTCCATCTTAAATTACACAAGAATATAATTTTTGAGCCGAAGCTCTAATACCACTTGTTGGGAAAGATGGCGAAAAATCAAAGAGCCAATAAATAAATATGGCACTCGCAGGATCTGACTTCTCCCAGCCTTGTGTAAATAAAATGGGCAAAAATGACACTCTATATTCCACTAAGAAAATTAATGGGAATACAATAATAATCTCACCAAACACCAGTGGCTAAACTCTCTTTTGGTTTTCTAAGGGATGCCTTGAACTGAAAGAAGGCAACTACTTTTATAGCCAACATTCCTAACTAATTGGTGGCCATGCATGAGGGAGAGTTTTTCTCATTTTCTCTTCCATTCGTTTTCTTTAAATTTTTCCGTCCTTTCTTTCATTTTATTTTAATATTTATTTTCCTTTTTTTTCTCTCCTCCACTAACGAGGGAAACCCATCACTCCTTGCCCCCGCATTTCGCTTCACCAATCACAGACCTAGACCTATCCCTCCCCCTTCCTCCCACCTCGCCTTAGTATATATATTTATCCATGTGGTGCACAGCACAAAAATCTAGATAGAAAGTTACTATACAACGCAGAGCTCGAGTTAACTTACTCACAGATAGCAAGTTGACATGAAATTTGGGAACATGAAGAACTCCATCAAGAGACAAGTCTTTTGTTAATTTAATAGACCCAATGTTGTGGATTTCTGCCTGTTCTCCATTGGGCAAGCTCACAAATTCATGATGAGTCGTAGTGTGATTATGTGTAGGAGGCAAATGAGAAATGTGATCTGTGGCCCCACTATCCACAATCCAATATAACTTGGAATGTGATTCACGTTGTGCAATGTGACAAGTGGGTGTAATGATACTTGTTCCATGTGCCAACGATTGACCATTACCCTTCTTATTGCGAATCACAGCAATAAGTTCATTGTACTCCTCGTTGGTGAAGGATGAACCATCAGTGATTGTCTTGACCGTATCAGCATGTTTGGTTGGTGGTGGATTAGCTTCAACGTTGTGAGCAGTGGGTCTTGAACGCTAGTTTTTGAGTTTGACATTTTTACCATGCCATTTGTAGCCCACGGGAAAGCCAATGATGAAGTAGCATCGATCTTTCAGATGACCGTCTTCATCGTAGTATGTGCACTTCAGAGACTTGCGTGGATGTGAAGGTCCTGCAGTTGAGGATCGGTGATTTGCATTGCATGTGAAGTAAGCGGGTTGTCATTGCGGCTAGTCACCTCCATTTGACTCTCATGTTGAAGGATAAGTCCACAGACTTTTCTTATATACGGTAAAGGATTCATTATCAGAATTGATCCCCGAACGGTGGAGTATGAATCCTTCAAGCCCATTAGAAATTGCATCACTCTTTCTTTTTCTTCTCTCTCTGCAAGTTTCTTCAGCCCTTCAAAGTCACAAACAAGAGGCTCCTGGTAAGAATCCAACTCATCCCAAAGTGCTTTCAGTTTTGTATAATAGATGGAGATAAGCTTTGATCCTTGTCGACCCTCGACAATTTCTTGTCGAATCTAATAGATCCTGGAATCGTTGCTTTGTGAAAGGCGATCTTGGAGATCTGTCCATATGGCTACAGCTGTTTTGGCATAGAGGGCACTACTGGCTATGTCTGGATGGAGAGCATGAAGAATCCATGACAGAACCATATCATTGCAGCGCTGCCACTGTGAGAATTTTGAGTCATTTGGTGAAGGGGCTTTGATTGATCCATCAATCAATCCAAGCTTGTTCTTGGCGCTGAGGCTAAGATGCATAGATCGACTCCATTGGCCATAATTATGGCCTTCAAGTTTAAAGTTAACCAAGGAAAGTCCTAGTGTGTCTGAGTTGTGTAAATCGAGCGAGTCGTGGACGGTGGTCTTCGGCTCTGTGAGAGTTGATTCACCCATGATGCTGCATCGGTGGTGGCTGTGGCGGAAGGTGTTTTGGCAGGAGGCGTTTGGGCAGAAGATGGTAGTGGCAGAAGGTGTTTGGGCAGAGTCACCAAGAATGGTGCTTTGATACCATGAAACAGTTTGATATTATATTGAATGAATATCAGTATTGCTTACAGACTCAAATCTTTATACACGGTTGATACTTCTATTCTAGGTAAATACATGCTAATTCTAAGCTAATTACAATCTATTCCTACAATCACTCAATACAGAATCATTCACATATTTCTTTCCTTTAACAATTTCTTCTTCTTACTCTCCCAATATTCAATCTACTTTCTCTTATCTATGGCTTCCAACTCTTCTCCTATTCTCTCTTTTCCCATCACAAATATATCAAGCCATATCTCTATCAAACTAGATTCAGAGAACTATCTCTTGTGGCGCGATCAATTTATGCCTTTGCTTCTTGGCAATGACCTGCTTCGTTATGTAGACGGATCCACACCTACACCACCAAAAACAATGAAGAACAAAATAACAGAAAAAGAAGAAATCAATCAAGATTACAAACTCTTGATGAAAATTGACCAATTTCTCTTGAGTTGTATAAAGTTAACTCTTTCTCCTGGAACAAGTGCTCATGTTCAGGTTTCCAATAAACACAATTCTAAATGAACAATATGACTGTTATATTTTTCCTCTTTCCTTAAAATCTAAAAACAAAATCTTTTATAATATAAATAATATACAAAACAAAATGGAAAGTTTTTAAAGGTAAAGTATAATTAAAGAAACAAATAATAGGTACATAAAAGTAAAATAAATTAAGATTATGAAATCAAGTTTGGTATGGTGAAGCACGTCAAAGATGCTGTCATAAAGCTTTTGTAGCCTCCCTACGTGCAGGTACTGAGGGTCTACAATACTCCAAGATACGACCCCCAATACACAGGCTCAAGGTCCGCTATAAGCATATTCACAATCAGATATAAGTCTCCAAGTCATAGAACCGTTGCTCAAAAATAATAATATAAGAAGAGAAAATATGAAAGGTAGAAGAGTAGAGAATCAGATTGTGGTATGTGGTATTGTAGTAGTATTTGTGTTATGTGGTTGTATTTCAAATGTGAAGGAGTGGTCTTTTATAGGTATCCAAGAACATGTAACCTCCACCACATTAAACTATAAAATTAAGCCATTCAATATATAAATAAGACCTGAAAATTAAATATTTTTGAACCCCCACAATAAATAAAATAAACAGCTAGAATAATTAAACAAATCAAAATGTTAAAATTGTTAAAATTTTTTTAAAATTCCAACACAAACCACGTCTGGGATTCTCTTGAAACTCTCTTCCAGCAACAATCTCAAGCTCATATTGATCATCTACGTGACCGTCTCCAAAGTATTAAGACAGGTACATATTCTACAAAAGAATATATTGCTAAAATAAAAGTAATTGTCAATAAACTTGCACTTTTAATCATCCTCTGTTTGATTCTTAGCTTGTCACCTACACTCTTAATGGGCTGCAACATGAACCAAATTATCTGCCATTTTATTAAGCAATTGAAAATCGAGAGCGACTACTATCCTTTGATGATTTGTGGGCATGTCTACTGGTGCACGAATGTAGGGTTAATGCACTTCTTTCCCATCAATCTTCTACAATTGCTTATGCTGGTTCTCAAACAAATGAAATTGCTATGTCTACTCAGAACAACAATTCTGCACAGTGATTTGATGATGGAAGTGGTGGTCATTATCGTCGAGGTGGTTTTGGCAATCGTAGCAATGGATATCGTGGTGGACATGGCAACCATGATGGAGGATATGATAATGTTTGTGGAAATAGGCGTAATTATGGCTGAGGCTTTGATTGAGGATTTGACCGTAGCTTCCGTAATAATCGCTTTATTTGTCAACTTTGTCACACAGAGGGCTATGCTGCTGATACTTGCCATCTTTATTCTTAACAAGAAAATCAACATAATTATGGCTAATAGTCATCTCTATTAATGTTTTCAAGTATTTTGGAAATAAGAGTGAGAAGAAGGGAAGAAAAGAAGAATTGACAATATCTCACTGCTATTCGTGTAGCAGTAGTGTGTTCATTGAGCAGTCCACACTCTCTTTCTCTTACAACCTCACGCACTTAGTGTGAGGAATATATTTGTTAGGCACAGTAGCTGGATCCCTTACATCACAAGGTGATCTCAGCCATTCACTTAGGCAACCAATAGAAAACTTACACTTGTCTTACAAAAATGAAATGAAACGAAAAACTAATTAAACTAACCCTTAAGTCAGCTTAAGGCTTATAATTCAACACTCTCCTTTAAGTCTTGATTTGATTTAACTCCAAGCATACTCCTGAGGTAATTGAACTGATCCTTAGCCAATGGTTTGGTGAAAATGTCAGCTAGTTGTTCCTTAATAGGACAGTACACCAAATCAATGATGCCTTCTTGAAGTGCATCTTTGATGAAGTGATATCTTCGATCAATATGCTTTGTCTTCTGATGAAACACAAGGTTTTTAGTGATGGCAATTGCAGATGTATTGTTACACTGCAATGGAGTTGCTTCAGTTTGAAATTCTCCAAAGTCTTCTAATACAAACCTGAGCTAAATAGACTGTGTAGTAGCCTCAGATGCACTTATATACTCTACTTCTACAGTGGACAATGCCACACAATTCTGCTTGACTGAAGAGCAAAAATCACTACCAAAAGAGAATGCATATCCAAATGTGCTCTTACTGTCTTCAATTGATCCTCCCAGTCACTGTCACAAAAACCAATCATCATTGTATTTTTTCCTTTCATATACTCTAGACCATAGTCTAGAGTCCCCTTAATATACCTTAGCACTCGTTTGGCAGTTCCATAGTGCTTGCTTGTAGGGCAATGCATGAATCAAGCAAGCAGGCTAGAGGCATACATAATATTTGGTCTAGTAGCTATTAGGTACAAGAGACTACCTACAATGCTCCTATATTGCCCCTCACTTGTTACTCCATTTCCATCATCTTTAGTTAGCTTCTCAGTTGCTGCAAGGGGTGTGGTCACAGTCTTACACTCATTCAAACCAAACTTGTTCAATAAAGAGCTTGCATATTTCTTTTGGTGGATGAATATGCTGGACCTTGTTTGAACCACTCCCGTACCAAGGAAATGATGTAGAAGGCCCAAATCTGTCATCTCATATTTCATCATCATATCTTCCTTGAATTCTTCCAATAGATCCTTACTGTTTCTTGTATATATAATATCATCTACATAGATAGAGACAATTAGAATGTCTTTGTCTCCCTTTGTCTTGCTATACAATGTAGCTTCACTTAGACTTTTCTCAAAACCACACTAAATTAAGTACGTGTCTATCTCTCCATACCATTCTCTAGGTGTCTGTTTTAACCCATAGAGAGCTTTGTACAGCCTATACACTTTGTCTACCTTGCCTTTTATCACAAATCCCTCTGGTTGATCTATATAGACTTCTTCTTGCAGTACACCATTTAGAAAGGCTAATTTCACATCAAGTTGATATAGCTTCCATTCTTTCTGAGCAGCTAGAGCAATGAGAGTTCTAATGGTGTCCAATCTAGCTCCATGAGCATAGGTTTCATTGTAGTTCAATCCAGGTTTCTGAGCATACCCTTTGGCAACTAACATTGCCTTATTCTTTTGAACTGAACCATCCAAGTTTAGCTTGGTTTTGTAGGCCCACTTGACTCCAATAACTAGTTTCTCAGTTGATCTGTCCACCAGTTCCCATGTACCATTTTTCTCAATCATGTGCAGTCTTCCATAGCTTTTAGCCATGAACTGTCTTGAGCTGCTCTGCATATTTCTCTGGTTCAATGATACATAGATTGCACTGAGCAAGCACATCATCTAGTCTTCTCCACTTCAATGGTGAGTGATCATAAGCTTGAGTGTTCCTTTCTTCACTGCTTATGTCACTTGAGATATGTTGTGATGGTGCTTGAGAAGATGACGGACTCCTTTCATATCGAATTTGAGTATAAGGTGTTAGTGCAGCATTCTTAGCTTTATCTCCTATAATGGAACCATGCTCACTTTGACTTTCATCAGGAAGTGGTGTCACAGCTTTGCCATAGTTTTCTGTCCAGTTCCAAGATCCTTTTTCATCAAAGGTGACATCTCTTGACAATGTAAGTTTCTTGGAGATTGGATCCAAAATTCTATAGCCTTTCTCACAAGTTGCATAGCCAACAAACACTCCCTTCATACTTTTAGGTTCTAGTTTGTGTCTTAGTTTAGTTGGCACATGAACATAGCACAAAGAACCAAAGATCTTTAAATGTGCTATACCAGGCTTTCTTTTACTGTAAGCTTCAAACGGTGTAATATTGTTCAAGGCCTTTGTAGGACATCTATTCAAGATGTATACAGCTTTGTGAACAGCTTATGCCTAAAGGAAATAAGGTATTCCATTCTCATGTAGCATAGACTTGGCCATTTCAACCACTGTCTTGTTCTTCCTTTCTACCACTCTATTCTGCTGAGGAGTGTAGGCAATTATGAGCTGCCTTTGAATGCCATGATCTTCACAAAACTGGGCAAACTCAAAAGATAGGAACTCTCCCCCTCTGTCAATCCTTAAACATTTCACCTTGTATCCAGATTGCAGTTCAGTCATAGACCTAAATTTCTTGAAATAGTTGAAGGCTTCAAACTTGTTTCTTAAGAAATAGACCCAAATCATCCTTGTAGAGTCATCAATAAGCAGCATGAAGAACTTGTTCCCTACAATGGACTCATTTCTCATGGGTCCACAAAGGTCAACAGGAATTAACTCAAGAGGAACACTTGCTCTTAGAGCTTCGCCTTTTGGGAAACTATTTCTGTGTTGTTTGCCAAATTGACAACCCTCACACACACCACTTTGTTCTTCTAGTTGTGGCAGTCCATGCACCATGTCTTTATCTCTTAATTGTTTTAGCCCTCTAAAATGCAAATGTCCTAGCCTTTTGTGCCAAGTCCATGTGCATTGAGTGATACTAGCCTTCATGACTAATTGGTTTTCAGCTAGAAGGGATAAAGGATAGCACCAGTTCTTCTTCATTGGAACTTTGATAATGAGGCAGTTCATTGAAGAACTATTAAACACATTGCACATTCCATCTCCAAACACCAAAAAATATCCATGCTCATCTATTTGCCCAACACTCAGCAAATTCTCTTTCAATCCTGGAAGATACATCACTTCTCTAATGTACTTCCTTCCTTTTGTTGTGTCAATGACCAATGAACCCATGCCAGCCACATTCACAAGTGCACTAGTTGGCATTTGCACTTTTCCAGCCACGTTTGTTCTTACATCAACAAGCAAATCCACATTGCCAGTCATGTGGTTGCTGCAGCCACTGTCAATATACCATTCTCCATTTGTTTTTGACTCAGTAGTAGCACAATTTGCATAGAACAAATTTCCAGTCACCTCCATTTGACTTGCACAGTTTGCCTTCTATACAGACTTTCTTGCAGTACATTCTCTAGCCAAATCACCAAATCTATCACAATTGTAACACTTTGGTTTGCCTTTATACCTGCATTCTCCAAAGTGATATTTGGAGCACACCTTGCACTGAGGTTTTACAACTTCATGGCCTGTTGGTTGAGATGAACTGTGAGTCTGTACATAATTGTTCCATTGAGGCTTGCCTTTCGATTCCCATGGTTTGCCTTTAGGATTCCAATTTTTCTGAGCCTTGGATGGACCAGATTTAGCTGCATTCTTATTATGGCCTTTTGGACTCACAAAAATGAGGCAAAAGCCTTCTCAGTTGTATTTGCATTGTGCAACTCAAATCGTTGCTCTTGACTTTTCAGGATGGCAATTACTTCTTGCAATTCCACAGTCTCTAAACTTTTAGTGTTTTCAATCACCACACAGATAGGGTCATACACCTTGCTAAGACTAATCAAGACCTTTTGCACAAGCCTCTAATTCAAGAGCACTTCACCATATGTTTTCATTTGATTAATCAGATCATTCAGTCTAGTAAGGTAAGCAGATAAAGACTCATTATCATGCATTCTAGTGTATTCAAATTCACGTATGAGATTTTGAAGTTTTACTGATCTAACATGATCTCCATCATGAAATTCCGCATACAATAGCTCCCAAGCTGCTTTGGCAGAGTCTGCATTTGCAATTCGCTGAAAAATCTGATTTGAGACTGCATTTTGGATAATACCCAGAGCCTTTGCATCCTTCATGAGGATTGCAGCTGCTTTCTCATCAGCTTCTTCTTCTGAGATTTCCTCATATGCCTTCTTCGTCTTCTTAGAATCAGATATTGGAATTCCCTTCTCTACCAGATTCCAGAGCCCATATGATTTGAATATGGTCACCATCTTAATCTTCCAAAACTCATAGTTTTCGCCAGAGAAAATCGAAGTTCTCAACTTTGAGCTTCCAGATCCAGCCATGATTGATCTCAGATGCCTCCAAAAACAAGTTGTTTTTAGATTTTAGGAGAAAATGAGCTCAAGCAGCTTCGTGAGCTTTGAATGAGCCTCCAAATTTCCTGATGATTTTCCTTTCACAGATTTAATGCCCAGCTTGAGATGATTGAACCTGGCTCTGAGGCCATGTTAATGTTTTCAAGTATTTTGGAAAGGAGAGTGAGAAGAAGAGAACAAAAGAAGAATTGACAAAATCTCAGAAGAGAACAAAAGAAGAATTGACAAAATCTCACTGCTATTTGTGTAGCAGTAGTGTGTTCATTGAGCAGTCCACTCTCTCTCTCTTACAACCTCACACACTTAGTGTGAGGAATATATCCGTTAGGCACAGTAGCTGGATCCCTTACATCACAAGGTGATCTCAGCCATTCACTTAGGCAACCAATAGGAAGCTTACACTTGTCTTACAAAAATGAAATGAAACGAAAAACCAATTAAACTTAAGTCAGTTTAAGGCTTATAATTCAACAATCTCTTTCCTTAAGCTTTGCTGGTATGCACTTAGGCCCTTATACCCCTAATCACTCCTTCACTGAGAATGTATCTACTCATTGGTTGGCAAATTCTGGGGCAACTAGTCACATGACAAATATTCCAGGAGTGATTCAAAACCTAATTGCTCATGTACGCAATAATCAAGTTTATGTGGGCAACGGAAATTCTCTTCCTATTAAAAATACTGGTGATGGTATACTTCCTACTCCATCTAGTTCCTTATTGTTGAAAAATATTTTGCAGGTTCTTGGCATCAAAGAGAACGTATTGTCTGTTGCAAAATTTACTTGTGATAACAATTGTGTTTTTTTGTTATTTCCATGGGGCTATGTTATCAAGGACCTGCGTACGTGGAAGACACTCATGGAAGGTCCAGTTAAAGGAAATTTGTATCCTATTCCTATAGCACATGGTGGACTATCTGGTTTTGCCAATAAAGTTTCCAAAAATAAAGAGGTAGCAGCGGTTTGTTCTAATGCAGATTCAAAAACACTGTGGCATAGACGCTTGGGGCATCCATCCTCTCTAGTCATGTCTAAACTTCCATTGGATAAGAAGTTTCCAAAGTGTGTTACATCTTCTATTTGTGAAGCCTATCAGATTGGGAAAAACCGAAAATTGCCTTTTCCTTTATCTATTAGAACAAGTTCTGTTATTTTTTATTTAATTCATTGTGACATTTGGGGACCTTCGCCTCAATCTAGTGTTTTTGGTTTTCGATATTATATCCCATGAAAGCTAAGTTAGATAGTATCAATTGTTTCAAACATTTGAAGTCCATGAGTAAGACTATGTTTAATGCTACAATTCAATTTTTCCAATGTGATAGCGCTAAAGAACTTGTTGAAGGAGCTTTTAAGAATTATCTGGATGGTTGTGGAATTTCTTTATGAATTTCGTGTCCTCTTACACCCCAACAAAATGGGGTGGCAAAGCAAAAATTCAAACACATTTAGGAAATGGGACTCACTTTAATGTCTCAAGCTTATTTGCCTCGTCGTTTTTGGTTGGAGGCTTTTTCCACGGCTATATAACTGATTTTCTACTCGGTGCTTAACCATTGTTCCCCTTATGAGCTCTTATTTGGTCATCTTCATGATTATTCACATCTTAAAGTTTTTGTTGCAGTTGTTTTCCATTTCTTGGACCTTATCGGAAGGACAAACTTGATCCCAAGTCCAAAAAATGTATTTTTCTTGGTTACAGTAATGTGTATAAAGGATATAAGGGGTCGTTTGGTACACAAGTTTGGCTTGGCCTGACTTGGAATAAATTTAGTACCATGTTTGTTTCATTTAATTCTAGTATTAGATGGGATTACTAATACCGAGCCCACCAAAAACACCTCCTTATGAGGGGACTACTAAGCCCATGTAGAAAGGGAGGATTAACTAGTCTTATGTTCACCAATGTATAAGATGCATATATTATATTGTAATACTAATAACATATATTATTATTATTATTATTATTATTATTATTATTATTACTTAGGGCTCCTCAATAGGCCGGGCTACCCGGCTCAAATTTAATGGGCTTGGGTCGAGCCGGATCGGGCTTTAAAGAGAAGAGAGAAATTACCGGGCTGAATTTTTTTTAGAAAATTCAAAGCCCAAGCCTGACCCATAGGCCGAGCTTGAGAAAGTCCATCCGGCCGGGCCGGGCCGACATGGGCCTACTTCATTCCAAAACAATCATAAACTTAATCATAAGGGCATTTTAGTCCAAATTTGAGATTAAATTCACATAATTCCAATATTTTCACATCAAACCAAATTCATAAAACACCCAATAAAGTCACACAACTTAATAATATTTTCCACAAAAATAATAAAACCATGTATTATTTTTTAGGTTATTACATAATTAGACTGTAATACATTTTAAGAAATAATTTTAAAAAAATAATAAGTATCAAAAAAATAGTTTTTTTTAAAGGATGGTATGAATAAATATGCAAATGTTTGGTGATATGTTCAAGAAAAGCATGATTATATTTGGTGGTATGATTATATTTCGTGATATAATTATATTTGGTGATATGATATGTTGTTCATCTTATTTATATATATAATTGTTGTATTAATAAGTGACACAAATTAATGTGCTAATCATCCAATTATAAACTAGGAATGAGTAAAGAAAAGTAAATGAAATGAAACAAATTATATATGTGATTTAAGTGATATAATCCTAATCCTAAACTCTTATTTATACATAATTATATATGTATGCGGGCCTAATAGGCCAGGCTTTTGTGAGCGGGCCGAGCCGGGCTTCAGACACCCAAGCCAAAGCCTAGTCAGCCCAAGATGGGCCGGGGCATCTCAAAGCCCATAACAGCAGGGCCAAGCTTTTTTTCGATGGTTGGGCGGGCCCCATTGTCATGAGCTCGCGGCAAATGATGAGCTAT
>NC_034010.1:4995843-5049469 GCF_000346465.2 Prunus persica
CACATATATATATTATAATATATAGATACACCTATATACACATATTATATACCAGTCCCGATCTCTTGGACCACATGAGTCCAAGAGATTGTGGTCACCCATCGTTGGATATTAATCCAATGGTTCAAAAAAGTTTCTTAAAATGAGTGCAAAAGTGAGTGAACCGTTGAATTTACATTCAACGGTGAGTGACCATAAATCTCTTGGACCCCTGTAGTCCAAGAGATCAGGACTTTATTATATGCATGTATATACGTGTATATAATTATTATTATAACATACCCATATATTATATATTATAATATACATACATATATATATATATGTATATTATAATATACATATATACACCTATAATATACATATGCATGTGTACAGCCCTGATCTCTTGGACCATAGCTGTCCAATAGACTGTGGGTTACATCCAACGGTTCAAAAAAGTTTCTTAAAAAGAGTGCAAGAGTGAGTGAACCGTTGAATTTACATCCAACGGTGAGTGACCACAAATCTCTTGGACCCTTGTAGTCCAAGAGATCGGGACTGTACATGTGTATATGTATATTATAATAATATTATACATTATAAATAATATAAACATATATATATATATATACAGTCCCCTTCTATTGAGGGATCCCTTAAATAATTTTATTTGAGGGACGCCTTTTAGAGTACCCTATAATTTTTTTTTTCAATGATCCAAACCATATATTTTTTAGGTCTTCATTCATAGATCATCCTTACAAAAAAATTAGACAAATCGGAAACCATTTCGACATCCAATTGTGTCCTACAAAATCAATGAACACGATGCTTCAAGAAAGTACTAAAATTTCAATAACTCAATTGAATGGTCAAATGATATCGGATTCAAGTGATTTTTTGTAGAGATGATCTTTAAATGAGTATCTACAAAATAGAAGGTTTGGATTAGTGAAATACAATCCATATATATATAATTTTATTTGAGGGACGCCCTTTAGGGTGCCCTACAATTTTTTTTCCCAATGATCCAAACCATCTGTTTTTTAGGTCTTCATTCATAGATCATCCTTACAAAAAATTAGACAAATCGGAAACCGTTTCAACATCCAATTATGTCTTACAAAATCAATGAACACGGTGCTTCAAGAAAATACTAAAATTTCAATAACTCAATTGAGTGGTCAAATAATATCCGATTCAAATGATTTTTTGTAGAGATGATCTTTGAATGAGTATCTACAAAATAAACGGTTTGGATTAGGGAAATACAATCTGGAGTGGGGTCTACAAGGGGTATCCCTCAAATAAGCTTATTTGAGGGATCCCTCAATGGAAGCTTTCTGTATATATATATATATATATATATTATATGTATGTATGTATATATACATATATATAGATATTTTTTTAAAAATAAAAAAATCTAGACCTAGTCCAAGCATACACCAAACGCAGGATAAGTGTTATCCAACTTAGACTAAGCCAAGTCAAGCCAAGACAGTCCCTAAGCATAGTCCATGTCAAGACAGTCATGTATAACAAATGAGCCCTCAGTGCCTTGATATTCATACAAATTGTATTTTTATCTCACGGCATGTTGTATTTGATGAGACTAATTTTCCTTTTCAGAACATTGGCAATGGCAGCATGTCACTCACTACTCAGGATCCTTCATCAGTTCTGACATTGCCTATATTGCAGCCAATTATTAATTCATCATTTGATCCAGACTTGACTCATGCTACCCCAGGAATTGATCCAGTTCAAGCCATTTCTAATTCAGATAACATTGGCTCTTATGATGCACATGATTCAGCTACCATTATAAGCCAAGAATTGTCTGCTCCAAATTCGCACCTTGTTCAGTCTCATATGCCTTCTTCTGATGCTACAGGCCCACATCTTTCTGCACCACCAGTGCCTCGCCATTCTCTCGTCACTCGTTCTCAGGATGGTTCTCGTAGCCCTTCCAGTAAATATTCTCTTGACTCCTTCAATCCTCCTTACGTGAGCCTACCACATATCGTCAAGCATCATCACATCCAAAATGGGTGCGTGCCATGCAAGAAGAATATGAAGCACATCTACACAATAATACTTGGACCTTAGTTCCTCAACATAAATCCATGAATATTGTTGGGAGTCGTTGGGTCTACAAAATCAAGGGAAAACCATATGGTTTTGTGGAGCCTTTCAAGGCTCGACTTATTGCTCAAGGGTATAATCAACAAGAAGGTATTGACTTTGACAAAACTTTTAGCCCAGTTGTTAAAGCTACTACGTTTCGTACCATTATTTATATTACAGTTTCCCTGAAATGGAGCATTTGTCAACTCGACGTTAAGAACCCTTTCCTTTATGGTGTTCTTTCTGAATAAGTTCATATGGCGCAGCCTCCTGAATTTGTACATCCTACTTATCCACATCATGTATGTAAATTACACAAGGAAATTTATGGGCTTCGACAAGCTCCAAGAGCTTGGTTTAATTGCTTTAGTACAGAAATTATGGCTGCTCGTTTCATTTGTAGCAAAGCGGATCCTTCTGTGTTAGTTCTTAAATTGTCCAAAGGTACAGTGATTCTTTTTGTCTATGTTGATGATATTATTCTGACCGGCTCCTCTTGTTCTTTATTGGAATATGTGATTGGTTATTTATCTTCTCGCTTTGCCATGAAGGATTTGGGGTCCTTGCATTATTTTCTTGGCATTGAAGCCAAACGTACTTCTCTTTGACTTCAGCTTACTCATACTAAACATGATCTCTATTTTATCCAAAATGAAGATGCTTGATTGCAAACCATGTTCCACTCATGTTCCTAGTGGAAGAAAGTTGTATGTTCATGGTGGTATTATGTTGGAGGATCCTACTCAATATTGCCAACTTGTTGGTGCATTACAATATCTCACTTTCACTCGTCCAGATATTACATATATTGTCCAACAGGTATGCCAGTTTATGCATTGTCCTGGAGATATTCATTTGCAAGCTGCTAATCGCATCCTTCCTTATTTGAAAGGCACTTTGGGATTTGGGTTGCAATTTACTGCCGCAACTTCTTTGTCTCTCACTGATTTTGTTGATGCTGATTGGGTTATAGCTGCCTTGATACACGTCGCTCCACTATGGGCTATTATGTCTTTTTAGGCAACAATCTCATTTCTTAGAGCATTTTTACTAGTTAGCCCCTTGCCATGGTAAGAGGAGCCCTAGGACAGCTACTATTCACGTGAATAGTGGCTGCCCTAGCCCTCCTCAGCAAAGTGTGTTTCTAGCAGTTTAGACTTGCCATGGCAAATACTATTATTATTTTTTTCACAACTTTATTTACTTAAACAATTAATTTGGATAATATTTTCATATAATATTTTTGGGTTCCTACGTGTCAATACTATTCATATCGAATAAGATTTTCGATTTCAAATTTCAAATAAATTTTAGATACATTTCAAAATTCAAATTTCAGATAAATTCAAAATGTCAAATTTCATATACATTTCGAATTTCAAATTTCAAATTTCATTTGAATTTAAAATTTCAGATAAGATTTTCACTCTCTAAGATTGCGCCATGTGTCATATCTATCTGTCTAAATTTTTCTATAAAACCAGAGATTCAGCTCATACCTCCCACACCAGATCTTCTCTACATTTCCATTTCTCATATTTTAGATTTCATTCTCCATTCTCAATGGCAGACATGCAAGAGGTTTTGGAGAGGCAAGAGCGAGAAACTAGAGAAAGAATGCGTAGACGAGCTGCAAGCAAAAGGGCGCAGAGAGAACTAGATGAGCAACTTGGCATAGCAGTTGCTTTGCTGGAAGAAGAAAACCAGAGTCGCCAGGGTTCACGAGAAAGTCGTGGTTCGAATGTGGACAGACATAGACATTCTCGGGGTAAGAATCTTTTGGAAGATTATTTTATCCCACAGTCTCTGTACTCTGATGTTCATTTTCAAGGGAGATATAGAATGCATCCTCATTTGTTCAATAAAGTCATGCATGATATTTGCAATTATGATGAATACTTTGTTCAAAAGAAGAATTGTGCTGCAAATTTGGGACTTCTTCCCGAGCAAAAGTTCATAGCTGTGATACGAATGTTGGCGTATGAGTCATCTACTGATCAGGTGGATAAGATTGCCTGGATGGGGAAGTCCAATATTTGGAGAGCTTGATGCGATTTTGTGATGCAGTGGAAACTCTGTACACCTGAGACTACCTGCGCAGACCTACGCCCAGGGACCTGCAACGGCTTCTCCAAAAAGCTGAGTCACGAGGATTTCTTGGCATGATTGGCAGCATTGATTGCATGCACTGGCAGTGGAAAAATTGTCCAACTGCTTGGCAAGGGGATTACGGAAATAGAAAAGGGCAGAAAAGTATCATCCTGGAAGCAGTTGCTAGTTTTGATACATGGGTTTGGCACGCCTTCTTCGGAGTTGCCGGATCTCAAAACGATTTGAACGTCTTGGGTCAATCCCCGGTGTTCAATGATGTTTTGAGAGGTGAAACCCCAAATATCACATATGAAATCAACAGTACCGTCTACCAGAACAGGTATTATCTAGCTGATGGCATCTACCCGAGATGGACAACATTTGTGAAAACAATTCCACATCCCCGATCCCATAAGCAAAATTTTGTACAGAAAAGATGTTGAGAGGTGTTTTGGTATCCTTCAAGCCCGGTGGGCTATTATCAGGGGCGCGGCGCGTCTATTTGACGAGGAGGTGCTTAGGAGTATAATGATGACTTGCATCATCCTCCACAACATGATTGTGGAAGATGAATATGATTACGATGCTGATGAAGTGTATGAACCAAATCCCATGGACACGGCCCTAACACGAATTTATGAAAAACCAGTGGGGCCAAATGGAGAATCAGTGCAGCATGAACGGTTGGTTAGAGACGGTAGTTTCATGCCTCGTATGATTGATCGTTACACGGAGATGCAATCGTCGTATATTCATGAACGCCGCCAAGTTAACTTGATGGAGCATTTATGGGTGGTAAAAGGCAATGAAGATGAATGAAGTGAAGTGAAGATGTTTTTTAAATTTATTATGTTTATGTTGTATTTTTAGTTATACTTTGTTTTTTTTATGCTTTAGTTGTGGGTTGTTTATTTTTTATGCTTTGGTTGTGGTTTGTTTATTTTTTTTGCTTTGGTTGTGGTTTGCTTTTTATGTATGGAATGTTTTGAATAAAAAGGAATTTTGTTGAATATTTTCTTTATTCACTAAAAGAAAACCAATACAACTAATAAAATAAAATACATGAAATTAATTAACAAAACAAAACATACAATGAAATCAAAGGCAAATAAACTAAGACATGAAAGGCAAGCAAACTATTTTAATGGTTTTCATCATTTAACCAATCCGTGTTGCTAGGTCCATCATCATGAAAAAGTCTTCGTCTCATAACATCCCTTCGTTCTAGCTTCCAAAATTATTTTGTTTCAGGGGACATATGGCTTGTATCCATGGCCATGGTTTCCTGATCTTTTTTTCAATGTTTTGTTCGCGTACATACCCCCTTTCTTTGTGTACATACTCCCTTTCTTTTGCACATTCTAGTTGAATAGCCATATCGTGCTCTTGTTGTTTCAAGTCCATTTCAATTCTTATGGCTTGGTGCTTTGAAAGTTCCTCCAAAAATTTAGATGCATTCTTGCTAGAATTACTCCCTCTCTTCGCCTTCGCCGCCTTCCTCCCAATAGGCCTTGGCTCCTTTTCAATGGGTGAGTCTTGACTCATCGAATAATCCATAGGTGAATCCGATGCCGGCGTCTCATGGAGTGGCGTCTCATTCAACACTACCGTCGGACCGGTTGGAATAATTTGGAATCTCTTACAATTCTTCACCACCTCCCAACAATGGGTATGGTTGAAACTTTTTTTGCCTTGCCTAGTAGCACCAAACCACATTTGTGCTTGCATAATCTATATATAAAAAAAAATTAAATTGAAATGCAAGAAACTTAAAAAAATATTGGCAATGCAACATGTAAAAAAAAACAAATGCAAATGCAATAAATTTAAAAAAAATGTAACATGTATAAAAAAATACATTAAATATTAACAAAATATATAAATTGCAAGAAATATTTAAATAAAAATTAATATGACATAGAAATTAATAGAACGAAAATGACAAATAATTTACCTCACTGCTAAAGTTTTTCCCGCTTCTATAGTTGTCCATCGCTTTTGCCAAGACATTTCTCCATTTCGCCAACTCTTTATTAAGAATTTTCCACCTATTAGATAATGTCATTTCTGTACGTGTTGAACCAACTGCCCTTTCACAAAATACCTGATGAATTTTTTTCCACATATGAGAAAATTTAATCTCATTGCCCGTTACGGGACAATGACTAACTTGGACCCAAGCCTCACACAAGCTAACATCTTCCATCATGCTCCATGCCCCTCCATTTTCACTAGAAGAACCCATAATATGATAGAGAAAAATACAGCTTGAAAGTGAAAAAAATATTGAGTAGAAAGTGAATAATAGTAGAAGGAGAAGAAAATGTAAGAGGATTTGGTGTTAAAAGTGAAGAGTATTGGTTGGTATTTATACCAAAAAATTCTGTAATTTTTGTGTATTTTTAAAAAAAAATTCAGAAATTTTTTCATTTTTTTATTGCAGAAAAATTGACTGCAATTGGATTGAAGGAAAAAATCGAATCAGAGAGCCAATACGCCGACACGTGTAAGGTAGTCGTTGGCGGCTACTGTAGCGCGACGTAACAGCCCTCGGGCTCTTGCTCGGGCCAAACTCCACCTCGGGCTAGCCCAGTCTCGTGGCCCCCACCTCTTGCTGGACTTGCTCTTAGGCTACTAAAAAGCAAGCTAGTGTCTCACAATCAAGTACTGAGGCCGAGTATAAGGCTTTATCTACTGCTACATTATAACTTCTTTGGATTTCCTACTTGTTACGAGACATTGGTTTGCCCTTATCTTCTATTCAGTTGTATTATGACAATCCTGTTTTTCATGCAAGAACAAAGCATATTGAGGTCTCCTATCACTTCGTTTTGTTTGCACTTCTAATCAGCTTGCAGACGTATTTACCAGAGGGCTACCAACTCCACTTTTCACTTCCTTTCGGTCCAAGCTCATGTGGACTTCATCCCCATCAGCTTGAGGGGGCATATTAGAGAGACATATATCAACGTGATTCTTGCTTATATGATTTACTTGCTAGCTGTACATATATATATGATTTACCTTGATTTTAGTATGTGAATATTTGCCTTGATCCCAGGTTGTAATTAGGCTTGATATATGCAGATTTTTAGACTACATTTTGGGAAGTTTTGTGCAGCATTCTTGTATAAATATTTGCTATCATGAATTACAATCATCAAGTTTTCCTTCTATTCTCTTTCATGTAATGATATAACAGACAATATCGACAACAGATAGCGCTAATATTGATATAAAGATGGAATAAATTTCTTTAGTAGGTGTTATTTGCGGAAAAAAAATATACTCACTGGAGGGCCAATGGTATAGGAATTTGCAACTTTAGTGCAAATTACAAGGACCAAAATGTTATTGACTAATGACTGCAAACCAAGAGAATTTATGTTTTGATGTTTGGGGTTTAAAGAAAAGAGGCTGATTGTGTAGGAATTCTTCAAAGATAGGGTGTTGTGGACCTGGTGGAGATGAGAGTGTGTTTTAATGTATACTTTTGTTAGCTAAAAATTTTAGCTAGCCCACCCATCAAAAAATTCATAATTCCACTCTTGGGCGTTGAAGTCGGAGGCCACCATCTTGAACACGGAGTCGACATAGCTCAAGGCGTTTCATTGAAGGCACTTCCTAATTAGTTACGAATATCAAGGCTAGGCTGAGGCATTACATTTGTGAATTTGACACGAACTCAAACTCAATTTGTAACCCAATTTCAAATATACTTATATTATGTATATAAAGGGTTTTATAGGAATTTTCATGGGTGTGCTCGTCTACCAACAACACCACTGTCGATCACCATTCATCTCTCATCTTTTCTCTCTCTGTCTCTTTCTCTTCTCCTTTCTTTAACGAATAATGGGTGGCCAAAATCTCGCCGCCAAATCAAAGATTGACAACCTTGGATCTAGTAGCCGGCGAGGTTTCGACCTACCATATTCGTCTAAGAAAATGTTTTACTTGAATTTGCACATTAGTTTATTCGTTTACCAACTTGAAATGGACCCATATAGTAGCTCTGTACTTATTAATTTGAACTAGAACTCATAGCACTAGCTAGCTACTATGCTACTAGCACGTGACTGCATTCTAATTTCCAAACCAAAATATTACACAAATAATTAATACACAAACTACAATGCACGAATACAATTTAATTCTTCCCACGGACCACGGCGCCCTTTCACACACTACTTCCCACTTTATCCCCTTCAACCCCTTCAACCCTCCCTCCTCTCTCTACACATCTCACCTCTCTCCACTCTTCTCTCTCTCTCTCTCATGTTCACGGCAGACCCACCGGCATCAGCCACCGGTGTCGGCGTCGGCTACGGCATAGCCATTGCCGTCAGCATCCTCTTCCTCATCTCAGCCATCATGCTCGCTTCCTACGCCTGCGTCAAAGTCAAAGGAGCCTCCGCCACCACCAGACCCCACGAAGACCGCAGCGTCGCTTATAATAACGTCTACGGACACCGCAGCCGCAGCGAGGCCGTAAACTCAAATGACCCCGTCGTTGTCGTAATGGGCCTCGACGGGCCCACCATAGACTCTTACCCGAAGCTGGTGCTCGGCGAAAGCCGGCGCCTCCCCCAGCGCAACTACACCGTTTGCTCCATCTGCTTGTCCGAGTACAAGCCCAGGGATCAAGTGAGGTGCATCCCGGATTGCCACCATTGCTTTCACGCTGAGTGTGTTGACGAGTGGCTTCGTATGAGCGCCACGTGTCCCATCTGTAGAAATTCTCCGGCTCCCTCGGTGGGTCCTAGTCCTCTGTCCGATTTGGTGCCGCTGGCATTCCATTCCAGGTGATATTATGATTTTCTTAATTAAAATTTTGGCTCTTTTTTTTAATATAATAAACAAAAACAAAACAAAAATTATTGCTACACTAATTTTTTATTTTATCTTTTAGTTTGGGGTTATTTACAAGTTATTATCTCCTCGAGCGATGGAGCACATGAGTATATTTAAATTCATATTGGAGGTGAGACTTTGAGAGACGACATTAAATAGAAAGTGGTGAGATTGCCGTGGATTGCGGTTGAATTGCATGCGTAGAGATTTGATGTCATGTGTTTCATGAGTCTTTCTCTTTCTGGTTATATACAGATATATACTTTGGTCTGCCTGCATTTTAAAGTCTTATCTGTGCATGATATGTAAGAGCATTAAAAAGTAGGATGTGACTGGAAATGGTATAGCTGTTATTTTAAAAAATAAATAGTGATTTTTTGAGGAGGAAAATTCACACAAACGGGTACCGTAGAGAATTGAACTCAACACCACTTAAGAGATTTTGAGCTAATCCAACTAACATAGTGATCCAATGGTGCAATTTGGGGTGGAACATGTTGAGAGGTGTTCTGTCGAAAAAAAAATAAAATTGAGATGTTGGTTGGTATAATTTCAAACAATTATGTTGGAGAGATCATAACGACAAGGTCATGATGCCATTACAAGGTTTATTTTATTTATGCCCGACTTGGAATATATATGAAGGCTCATTCCAATTTGTAACTGATTTGGGATGCGATTATTCAACATACAATAATGCTTCACATAGCTGAATCTATAATCTGTAAAGAGATAATGTAATTCAGTAAATATGGTCCAAATAACAATTCCTTTCAAAATATAAGCTCTTAAGGGTTTAGGGTTTAGGCTGATACTTGTGCTTTAACTGGATTACGTACCGTCAACATCCCAATATATACATCCCCTTCATTTTGGGAGATTACGAGACATATAAGTCAACATAGTAGTCAATGCCATGCTAATGAAAATCAAACTTTTTTGCTGTAGAAAATCAAAGAAAGCAGCTCGACATGCAAAAGTACAATTTGTAATCAAGTACGTAATTCATGTGGTCGTAGGGAAGAAGGCCACTGTCCACACCTCCTAGTGCATATGTGTACTCCAACACACTATTTCATCTACCATCCACACTATTTTTGTTAGTTCAGATCTCTTTCTTTGAGTATTCCACACTGGAGAATGGAAAGTTTGCATTACTGCTTAAAAGATTATGACATTATTTTCACAAATTGTTAATTAATTTTGTATTGAATGTTCACATTCTAATATGAGATCTATAAAAGTATTATATCACGGGTCATGCCCATTTGGGTTTTTTTACTTTGTTGTTCTTATTTGACTCTATTCTTAGTGGTTGCCCATTGTGAGTTTATTGTTACACTTTCTTTTTTTTTGGCCAACAAAAATAAAAATCATACAAAGGGAGGGCTTTTTTTGTTTTTTTGAGTCAAAAGTAGGAAGAGAGAGGAAAATTTAGCACACAAAGATATCTAAGTATTTCGAACCTGAAATTATCGATTTTAGACCAAACATATTTTTCCTCCATGATAAATAGGACACCATAAGCCAAAAGAAGATAGTCCTAACTAATGAAGATATGGATCACCTAAGGCAACATTTATAGTTGGTACCTATTTTCTTGACTTAATTATGTTGATATTTCTGAGACATAGCCGCGTGAGGCGAATTCATTATGTTTTCAAACAATGTATCTGGCCCACACCCCTTATCAACTTACAGTCTTTATTTACCAAATATTTAATTTCACTAGTAGCAGTAGGTAGAGCTAACTACTTAAAAGGACAAATTCCTAACAAATCTTCGAATCGTGAATAGTAACAAATAAGATTGCATTCATGTGGAATAGATGATTATATTGTCAAACTGGATCATCAATCAGGCATGAACTAACATGATCAATGATCAAAATGTACTACCACTCAAAGCCGGGATTATTTGCGATAAAGCTCTCTCTAAGAGGTGTTTTTCACACACTGGTTTCGAACTTTGTTCACCCAACTGCAGGAACTAGCCAGTATCCGCTAGATCAAACCCCTTGAATATCAAAGTTCAAACCTTAGCAATATACACATCTTATGTTGTCAAATAATTTCAAAGGCAACATTTGCTTACATATCATGTCACTAGGTGTCCGAATTTATTCTAATGATTCTGGAATATAGATTTCAAAACTTCTTTTCTTTTGTTTCGAACCTTTATCACTTTTGTTTTTCCCAAAGGGTGACTCACAACGGAAAAAAGAAAGCAACTATAAGCTTTTACTACTTTACGTTTGTCTTCATCTTCTTTGTTTAGAAAAAAATGATTTACATGAAATAAAGAAGCTAGAAAGGTTGTAGTGATCAGAGTAGTAGAAGAGATAACCGGAAGTGCTTGGGACGCAAATTCAAAAGTAGACATCCAAATTTCATCAGTCGAAATTTAGACTTGAGTAGTCAAATCTGACTCACCCAGGCTGTGAGTCTCACACAAAGTGCATGTGGCACATGCCTCATCAAAACAAAGCTGAAAGCTAGAGATGAAATCAAATCATACGTTAAAACGAAATAAATCACAGAAAAAGAAACTATAAAACTCTTAGGTCTAGCCAAAGTAAACACCAAGACTCTAAAGTTCTTCATCAAGCATATAGAGAATCACCAAGCACAACAAACACACATCGCCGATTACTTCACCACCAAAGTCGCAGACTATGCACCACTTGACACTACTCATGGTCCCAATTTGTTCAAGATCAAGCTGCCACGACCTCCAACCAAATCTCAAATTCCAATTTAAGATCAAGCGTTGGCCACCCTTGAATGGTATACACTCTTAGAGATCGAAGCAAATGATTTTCTTTTGTAAAGAATACCCACAGAGGTTATAACACCCCCAAATTCAATCAATACAAATATTATATATATATGTACATGTTTGATTTATCGTGGGAAAATCATATTTACAGATACTGTAGTTGTTGTGTTTAATTATCTTAAATGTGTATTTAAAACGTGTACATAAAATATAAGTATTATTAGAGACGTGTACGGAAGTATTATTAAAGATGTTTACTTTTTAGTCTTTAAGACATATATTGAAAACGAAAGTATTATTAAAAAAATATGTATATCTATATATATAAAGCAAAAGGCAGAGAATGGTGAAACATTCAAAATACCAAAAAATGCCCTTTGTTAATTCAAACATTAAGAATTGAAATTATTAATTAAATGAGGATAATATGGTAAATTCATATTTTTTAATATCAAAAAAATTAAAAATAAAAATAAAATAAGATAATAGGTCCTACTTTTATGGAACATAACTACCCTATTATCTTTTATTAATTCTAAAAATAAAATAAAATAAAAAAAAGAAAACCAATTGGCACATGCGTGAGCATGTGTCAAAGGGCTAGTATGTTATAATACAAATATTAAACGGGGAAAATACTAACTAGGTTACTTAACTACAACACTAATTAACTACTATATTATTAACCAACACCAGAGCTCAATTGACTGTTGACTTTGGCAACGGTATTGCGGTCCGTGTCATTTGACGATGACATCTGTGATGGCTCTCTGGTGTGAACTTGGCTTTATGGCTTTCTGATGGGCCTCTTCACTGTGTTCTTTCGTTGCGCTAATTGTTTTGAGCTTTTTATTGTTTTGCTTTAGGAAAAAGATGTCTAATTGCTGTATTTTAATCTCACACATAAATTCAGAAATAATCATGATCGAATCATCATTGTTTGTGTTCATAATTCATAATAAATTATGGACCCTTATCTCTAGTCGACATAGAAATCATTGTTGGCGTGACTTGTGGACCATTGACTTTCTTTTCTTACACCCAAAGATTCCTATTATAATTATAATTGATTTACTTTAATTCCTGATTTCCTACTGTAAATAAAAACATGATTTTATTATTTACTTGCCCATTCGAGTTTCATTGTATTATAAATATGACCTCCTATAAGGAGAAGAAAACACAGACAATTCCCACAAACAAATATTCTCTCATAGTTCTTATATTTTAGTATTTTATCAGAGCGGCGATCTTGGAATTGCCATTTACCAGTTTTATGTTTGTTCCTGTGATGGTAGGGTAAAGTTCCCCATTACCTTGAGAACAATTGACTGGTCAACAAGTCAACTTTCTTTAGTGTGCGAGCGTGTCACTGTTAGCAATGAAAATCCTAACAGACTTTTAAAAATAGAAAACTTGCGCCTCAAGTTACTGACTTCTAAGCAAGCGATTGTGAATTTGGGTGAGGAATATCTCTCAAGTAAATTTTTTCTTGCCTCAGATTGGTAAGGATTTCATAATTTCTCACAGTATAAAACTGGTAATTCTTGCCAGAATAAATGATGGGAAAACAAACTGTTTTTAGGCAGAATTGCCTTTTACAAACTCAAAAGGGAAAAACCAACTCTAGAAAGATAAAAAGAAGGCTAGATTTCCATTTCTACTTGGATAGATGCTTCCGATTCGGGCTGGACTGGGTATGCCTGTGCTGGACTGGGCTGTCACCAACTTCAACTGCTTTGTTTTAGCTGTAAATCTATACCAATGTTCGAGTTTGGCACAACTTTAATCTATTTCAAACCCTGGAAGGCTTTTTAAACGGGCAGAATTGCGGTCTCTTCAGTCTGAAGGGGGCAGAAGTGGTTGGACTTCGAGGATTACTAAGCTGGAACTGCACTGTGGTATCTGTTCTGCTTGATCAGTGCTCTCCATAAATTTGTTGAGGTTTTCATATTTATGAAACCCAAACTCTGCTTGGTTTGGCTTTTGCTAAACTAAATTTGTAACGAGAGAAATCACGTTTTGAATGACTTATTTCTCTAAGTCTGAAACTTGGAAATTTGGATTCGTAGCTGGCTTCTCTCTTGTAGCTCAATGAGTTTTTGGTTATTTCAATTTGTTTGAAGGTTCTTTGAGATCAAGTGATCATTTTGAATTGTTGTCTTTGATTGATTTTTTTGGTTGTCTGATTATATGTCCTTTGCTCTGTTCACCCTTTCCTATATTTATAAGAAATATTTTGGAATGGGGTTTCTAATTCTTTTAATGATGGGCGACAAAAAATTCTCAAAAGATCTTTTATTTTTAAATGCAAAGTAAAATGGGGTTTTATCAATTCTGGCAGATAAGCTCTCAATAGTCAGTTCCTAAGACAATCACTTCCCTATTTTTTTTGAAAGAAAATTCCAACTGCTTTTGATAGTTTGATTTTCCAGTTGAACAACTCCCTGCTTCCTACTTATCTCTTTTTTAGAAAACATAGTCTGCGTATCCCTTGAAAATGGTGCCTTCTTTGGAGCAGAAAATATCTCTGAATATATAAAAGGGATTTGATCTTCCGGTGGCAGAGTTTTCAGAGATGTCCTTCTTTTATACCTGCCCTTATTAACTCTTTATCAATCCCAGTTGAAATTGCTGACTTTTCCAAGTCAGGAGGTCAAGTGGGTCTATTTCTTTTTCGGGCTCATCTTTCTTCACTTTGAACATGCCAAGCCAATTTGGGTTTCTTTCGAAGCCCAAGTCATCCTCGTGGTTTGATAGGTTATAGGCTGGGCTTTCTTTGGATTTGGGCTCTTGATCCTTGTTTAATCACAAGGTCCAAAACTGCTTGGGTCCTTGTGGTTTGTTTTTGCTATTCTGGGCCTCCAATGTTGGGCTGAGTGTGTAATCTTGTCCCATTTATTTAGGGAATATTGGTGGCTGTCCAAACAATTGTTGACTCTAGTTTCAAACCCTCGTCGCCCCTATGGGGGTTGATGATTTTTTCAACCCTCATGGAGGTAGCACCACTGACTCATTCTCTCCTTCTCAACCAACCATGCCAAGTTGAGTGCCCAAATGGCTTAGCTCCTACAGATGCAAACTTTAACCCTAAACTTGATCCTGAATCAGGATCATATTTTGATGACCCCGAACCTGACCCTGAATCAAGATCCTATTTTTACGAACCCGATCCTGACCCTGAATCAAGATCCTATTTTTACGAACCCGATCCTGACCCTGACTATGACGATGATGACCCCGACCCCGACCCCGACTCCGATGATAACCCCAACTCCGAATTTGTCTCTGATTCAGACCCAGATCCCTACTTCGACTCCTACTCCTGCCCCGACTCAAGCTCAGATTCCGATCCAAATTCCTACTAAACTTGTATCCTATGCATCTTCTGCTGCACAGATTCTGACTTCCCAACTATCCACCCTGACACATGGACGAGATTGCGCATATTGTGGTGATCTGAGATACACTCGTGAGACTTGTTTTAAATTGCATGGCTCCCCGACTAGTGGGCTACTATTAAAGATCGAACACCATGCGATACGACCAGTAATGGTACTGGTTATGGATTCCATACTTCTGATAAGATTGATTTCAGGAGCTGGATAATTGATTCCGGTGCAACTGATCATATGACGTTTGATCCTGATATTTTTCTTAATACTACACAACCTCGACGAACTTGTATTGCTAATCTCAATGGAGTTACTTATTTTGTAATAGGGGTTGGCACTGTTGTACTATCATCCTCTCTCTCACTGTCTAATAATTTATTTGTTCCATCTTTATCCAATAAATTGTTGTCAGTCAGTCAGCTTACTAAACAATTGAATTATTGTGTACTCATTTACCCTATTTTTATTTGCTTCAGGATATTCACACTAAGGAGATTTTTGGTCGTGGTACTAAGAGAGGGGGGCTATATTATGTAGATGACTTCAGTCCCGCCATGGCTAACAATGTGACGCATCCCTTTGATGGCAAACAAAAGCAAATCTGGTTGTGGCATCATCAATTGGGACATCCATCTTTTAGTTATATGAAGCATCTTATACCAGATTTATTCTCAGGTTTCAAGGACTCCGACTTCACATATGATACTTGTATTTTGGCCAAGAGTTATCGTGTGCCCTATCCGTTGAGTACGAACAAGTGTACTATTCTGTTTCTGTTTATGTTAATTCACTCTGATGTCTGGGGACCTTCACTTATCACTGCTCTTTCTGGTGTTCGGTGGTTCGTCACATTCATAGATGATTGTACACAGATGACATGTCTTCATTTGCTGAAGAATAAAAACGAAGTGTTTTCCCATTTTCAGTCATTCCACAAACAGATGAAAACTCAGTTTAATGTTCAAATCCAGATTCTTCGCTTAGACAATGGTGGAGAATTTGTCAATCATGACTTTCAGACTTACTTCCAACAACATGGAATTGTCCATGAGAAGACTTGTTCTCAGACGCCGCAACAAAATGGTGTTGCTGAATGAAAGAATCGACATCTTCTTGAAACCGCCCGAGAACTTCCAATTAACGCTCATGTTCCTCGCCATCACTAGGATGATGCTATTGTCACCGCAGTTCACCTGATCAATCGCATGCCTTCTGCTGTATTGAATTTTAAAATTCCCTTACAAATGCTTGCGCAAAATAGACCTCTGCCCTCTGTTTTGGCACTCATACCTCGAATCTTTGGATGTGTGGCTTTCCTTCATCTCTACAAAAATCAACGTAGCAAACTTGGTCCTTGTGCACTTCGTTGTGTTTTTGTGGGACTCATTAGAAAGGCTATCGCTGTTATCACTCTCCTACTCGACGTACCTATGTCACTTTGGATGTGACCTTTCTGGAATCTGAGCTGTTCTTCCATGACCCATCATCCAATTCTACGCTTCAGGGGGAGATACGAAGTGAAGAGCAGAATTGGAGCAACTTGGAAAACGAAGAAATTCTCCTATGTATAGGAATGATTGATCATCCCGATTCTGGAGCACAAGATTACTCTCTGCCGAAAAGCGATCAATCGCCTAACCCACCTGATCCCTGCGAAGATATTTTCGATCCGAGTCCCACACCTACAGACAATACAGAACAACAAGATGAAGACCCTCCCTCTAACTCAACAGTACTAACAGACTAATCTCCTAAGAATATCCTTGAGGTAACTACTCCTACTACACTTGTGAATTTAGAGGATAACTCTATTGGATACCAATTACCTTTTAGGCAGAATCGTGGAAAGCCACCAAATCGTTATTCACCTGATATTGGCAAGACTTCAAAATATCCAATTGCGAATCATGTATCCACTGAGAAGCTGTCTGAACCACTTAAAGCCTTTGTGCATCAGTTGTCTGCTATTCATATCCCAACCAAGGTTGCTGAAGCGTTTAAAGATCCTAAGTGGGTTCAAGCTATAAAGGAAGAGATGAAATCTCTTGAGAAGAATCAGACTTGGACACTGGAAACTTTACCATGAGGAAAAAAGACTGTCGGATGTAGATGGGTGTTTACCATAAAACGCAACGCTGATGGATCTATCGAGCGATACAAGGCAAAACTTGTGGCGAAAGGGTACACACAAACTTATGGAGTAGATTATGAAGAAACCTTTGCCCCAGTTGCAAAATTGAACAGTCAGAGTCTTATTGTCCCTTGCAGCTAATTTGGACTGGCCACTACACCAATTTGATGTAAAGAATGCCTTCTTTCATGGAGAACTCACGGAGGAGGTGTATATAGACATTCCTCCTGTATATCATACTACTCAGACTAGAACAGTATGCAAATTACGAAAGGCGTTGTATGGACTGAAACAATCACGATGTGCATGGTTTGGACAGTTCACCATGGCAATGAAGAACAATGGTTTCAGACAGAGTAACTCAGATCATACTTTGTTCTTGAAACATCAAAAAGGGAAGGTAATAGCTTTAATAATCTATGTTGATGACATGATTATTACTGGGAATGATAAACGTGAAATATCTCAGCTACAAGATTATTTGGCTCTACTGAATTTGAGATGAAGAATCTAGGTGGACTCAAATATTTCTTGGGGATCGAGGTGGCACGATCACAATTAGGCATATTTCTTTCTCAAAGAAAATATGTCTTGGACTTATTAAGAGACACAGGAATGCTAGATTGCAAACCTGTAGACACTCCTATTGTTCAGAGACATCATCTTGGAGAATACCTGCATCAAGTTCTAACTAACAAAAAAAGATACCAAAGGTTAGTGGGAAGATTGATCTACTTGTCTCATACTAGGTCAGACATTGCTTATGCAGTGAGCGTCGTCAGTCAATTTATGCATTCTCCGAGTGAAGACTACATGAATGCAGTTATTCGGATACTTAGATATATGAAGTCTGCACCCGAAAAAGGACTTATGTTCTCAAACATGGTCATCTGAATATTAATGGTTACACAGACGCAGATTGGGTAGGAAATATAATAGATAGGAAATCCACATCCGGTTACTTCACATTCGTGGGAGGTATTTTGGTTACATGGAGAAGCAAGAACCAGAAGGTGGTCGCCTTATCCAGTGTAGAAGCCGAGTTCAGATGTATGACCGAATGAATTTGAGAACACATTTGGTTAAAGAGGTTGCTTACTGAACTTGGGTACAGATCTACATATGTAATGAATCTCTTTTGTGACAACAAGGCTGCAATAGCTATTGCACAGAATCCAATTCAACATGAGCGCACCAAATATGTTGAGGTAGATCGGCACTGTATCAAACAGAAGCTCGAAGCTAAAGTGATTCAGTTTCTTTTCGTAAAGTCCAAGGATTCACTGGACTAGTTGGACATTAGCGACATCTATGCACCAACGCAAGGGGGAGTGTTGGCGTGACTTGTGGACCATTGACTTTCTTTCCTTACACACTAAGGATTCCTATTATAATTATATTTGATTTACTTTAATTCCTAATTTCCTACTGTAAATAGAAATATGAATTTATTATTTACTTGCCCATTCAGGTTTCGTTTGAATTTATTATATACTTGCCCATTCCGGTTTCGTTGTATTATAAATATGACCTCCTACAAAGAGAAGAATACACAGAAAAGTCCCACAAACAAATATTCTCTCATAGTTCTCATATTTTAGCAATCACTTTGTATTGGTGGAACTTTATGTCTCCATTAGAAAGATAAGACATACAATTATCCAACCAAAACGAGACAGAAAAAAGCATACTAATGGAGATCGACTATAACATTTTAGTGCTTACTGATGAACTCTGTGATCCTTGAAATCAGAATCTCAGTTTGGGAAGCCGTCTGCGGATCCATTTCAATGGCAATCTTATTAAGATAAAAGCTATGAGCCACACCAGGGCTAATCAAGAGCTCCACATCCTTCTCAGCCTTCTTCATGGCTTCGTAGTATTCAATCTCAGTATCTACAATCATGTCCATTTCAGCAATACATAGAAGAAATGGTGGAAGCTTCAGGGTATCTAAATCCGGTGCTCCGGAACCCATCGGACAAGTTATAGGATGGTCCTTGCTGGACCCCATTGGAAGTGCCAAGCTCAAAAACTTGTCCACCATGTCAAGTGTAAGCATAGGAGACTCTGGCTGCTCCAACTCCGACCTGCTCCTCGTGGATCGAACGAAACCGGGGTGGATAAGAATCCCACCTGTTAGCCTCATGTGGTTCAAATCCACCTTCCCCGCTCGAGCGGCCAGCTCATGCACAATGTTTCCTCCTGTGCTATCTCCTAGAAGGATCACGCGGTTGAAGTCCGCGTGATCCACGAGCCATGGCTCGTACAAGTCACCTTGAGCAAGGGATTGAAGCCAGAGGAGAGCAGCCCATCCGTCGTCTATAGCAGCGGGAAGACGGTGCTCGGGTGCGAGCCTTAGATAGACAGAGACAAAAATGGCCTTGGCTGACCGTGCAAGATTGGTGTACATGTGGTAGTACATGTACCAATCAGCTCGGCTTATGCAAAAGCCACCTCCATGGAAATGGAGGATTATGGGCAGCTTTATCTCGTCCCTGGGTTTTATCTCCGGTAGATAGATTCGTAGCTGAAGGCCTGAGTCTTTGTCGACCACCACATCACGTGTAGCAACTCCATTGATGAATTCTTCATGGGGTTGGACCGGCTCGACCATGAACTTTACCTCAGAGGGTCCAGTCCATGTGCGGTCAGTCGAACCATCTTCGAAGACTTTAAGCCAACCGGACACTTCATGGAGCAGCTTCTTCTGGGAGATCATGGTTGATAGTCTAGTTAAGAGGAAGAAGTGCGCGTGACCTTGGGGACGACCTTCTCTCTCTCTCTCTCTCTCTCTCTCTATATGTAGAAGTTGTGAGTGTGTGTGAAACTAATTAAGCAGAAGCTTCTAATCATGTACGACCTATTCATAAATGTGAAAGCCAAATTATAAGTCTTTTTTTAATAGCCACGATGAAACTAAACTATAAATAAATAAATAAATAAATAAATAATTAGTAAGGCATGAGCAGTTGTTGACTGAAAAAAAAATACATTTGTTGCTGGACTTGCAAATGACTTGCCGTGTGTATTGTCCATGATAGCATGCACATTGTCTACCACATGGCATGCAGTATCCGCATTATGTTTACCCAAACAAACCCCAATTATTCTAATAATAAAACAAAACATAAAAATAAAAAAAAAAAAGGTTAGGGATTCAAGTTCTTTCTCCAGAGTGATTCATTCCCTTCATTGCTTTTCTGTCTGATTTTTTTCTGTTTCAGGTAGGCACAAACTGATTCTAAACTTGATTCTTCAATTATTTTTTATTGTTTTTGTAATATATAGCTAACAAAGAACCAATTTTAAAATTCCATGCATCATGATTGGTAAAGAAGAAGTGGCGATTGACCACCCCGATTGTCATCTTCATCATTTTCCAGCGTGCTTGAATAAGTTTGGTCTGTCTTTCAACTTCTCTAATCTATTTGCCCTTGGGTAGTGGTTAAGCCCTTCTTCTTTTCTTTTTATTGTATATTTACTTTGAAGGTTTTTGTTATGAATCAAGTATCTGCTCTGTTTGGTGTTAAGATCAATTCAAAACTGTATTTCGCTCCAAGAAAGTGATCAAATTGAGTAACCAGTTAAAGATATTTGCTGCTTAATGATCAATTTCTAAGGAACGAAATCAAGTATAATCATACTCTCACTTTATTATTAGCTGGATTTTTGTTTTTTTGTGGATTAGAATAAATAGGGTTTGTTTGGGTAAATTAGGAGTATAAATGAGGGTTTAGTTTACTAATTATACCTTTATTAAAAAAAGTCCTCACAAGACCTCAGTTTTAGGTCCTTAGGTGAGCAGGACTGATTCCCAGTATATGGTTTTACCTTATTGATCATCTTAATTAAAAGTAGGGTCATACCGAAAGAGAGTATTTTTGCTCACCACTTTAACCCAAAGAGCTCACCACCTTTCTCAACACGTGATACATATCCATAAATCAAAGTAAAAAGTCAATCATGATTATGTTTATGGACACATGTTAAGTATTAAGAAGGATGAGCATACACCTTGATTTAAAGTGGTGAGCAAAAGTATTTCCCATACTGAAATAGGCCCTTCTAACTCAAAAATCATAAACAATAACCCACCAATTATACAACATTTAAGTAAAACCCAATTGGATGACAATGTATCCATGTAAATTGATTTATTTACAAATTATGCCACTAGATTTCATCCCCTAATTTTATGCAAATGCATAATGCATCTCACTGCATATTTTATGTTTGCCCTCCTATTATAATAAGCTACAATCAAATTTGTTCAAATACTCCCTTTTAACCTCCTTTAGCTCAATGACATGCTCATAATGGAAACAAGAATTCTTGTGTTATTATATGTTTATATGTTGATGACATGCTTATAATGGGAACAAGTAAGGATATGCAATAAATTCTACAAAGAAAATGTTGAATTCAAGTTTTGACTTGAAAGACTTGGGTCAAGCTAATGTCATTCTAGGAATTCAAATAAAAAGAAATAGTGATGGCTATATTCTTACTCAATTCCATTATGCATAAAAGATTTTAAGAAAGTTTGGTTAATTTAACTGCAAACCTGCTGTGGCTCATTTTGATGTAAATTGCAAGTTAAAGAAAATAATAGAGTGCAATTTCTTAATTGGAGTATTCCCAAGTAATTGGGAGCCTAATGTATTTAATGAATTCTACTAGGCCTGACATAGCTTATTCAGTAAGCATGCTTAGTAAATACACAAGCAATCATGGACATGATCATTGGGAGGGATTAATCAAGGTGTCAAGATATTTGAAATAATTGGGGTAATTTTCGGGTCAACCCATTATGACCCGTTTAATAAACGGGTGGGTTTCATGTCAACCCGCTAACCCGTTTAAATTCGGTTAGCCTATGATAAATATTACAATTATACAATTATAATCCAAGGATCCCTTGTGGAGTATGGGTTCGAACCCTTTGCTTCCCTTCTCTTATTATTTTTTCTATTTTTTCCTTCTCTCTCTCTCTCTCTCTCTCTCTCATTAACTTATATATATAGTAATTAAATTAAAAATTAAAAATTAATTTTATATTATATTTTCTAATCGCGGAGACATGAAGCTCGAGGTGGAAAACATGGAGTGAAAAATAAGGAGCAGAACTTACGAAGCGGCCCTATAAATTACTTTAAAAAATATATATTATTATTATGGAGCGGCCCGCAAATTACTTCTATAAAAGAAAATAATGGGAGAAAAAAAAAATCACACTCAGAAAATCTAAACTCATCTCCTCAAACTGCCTTCTGAACCTATCTCCTCAAACTCAGAAAAATCTAAACCCACCTCCTCAAACTCAAATAAAAAATGGCCTATTCATTCCTATTTTCTCTCAATCTAAACCTAGCTTCGCCAACACAAGCATGGGGGCAAGGGGCTGCACCCGTGTAGATGCCACGAGGACCAATTACTGTAAACAACTCTTTACTCCTTGATAACGATGCTACTGTTGGAGTTGAGAGGAGTTTGGTGACTCCCAAGGATGTGCGTGTGCTGGGAACAAGGGATGATAACCAGGTGGTGAATGATGCTATGACACTAAGCATGCAAAGTGCGGCATATGTTGCAAGTGTAGGGCATCGCCTCATTGTGAAATCTCATGAGGTAGAGGTGCTAAGAGCTCAGTTGGTTGCATAGCAGAATTTGGTTGAAGATTGTCAGTGTGTGATAAGGAGTTTGAAAAGGGAGAGGGCAAATCTGGCGGAGGCGAATCGACATCAGCTTGAAATATTGCAGGAAGAAAATCAAAAGCTATTAAAGATGGTAGATTTTTATTCTCAATACATGCAAAAGCAGCTGGAGGCCTTGGATCAACCGAATAAACGCAAGCATCGAGATCACGACATAAGTTATGCTCCTCATGGTGTGATCTTCGGGAGCTCAAGTGATGAGCCCCACGAAACTGTGTGTGAAAACCCAAGAGGAGATCCAGAGGGCCAAACTAAAAGTTCTTATTGTGGAATCAGGAAGCGTGCCCTGATGTTATTTTTTAAATAATTTTTTTAAGTTAATGTAATCTCATGTTTCTTTTTTTTTCTTTTTTTTTTTAAAAAATGTGAAATATCATGTTTATTAACCTGATGTAGTCTCATGTGTTCCTCTTTTTAATATTTCCCCTTTTAAAATTGAAAACTAGGAATGAGTAAACTAATTATTAACTAGGTAACTGTTTAATAACCTATTTAAGATGACCCAAACTCAACACAACATGTTTATTAAATGGGTCGGGTTTTGGTTGAGTATTCTCACAACGCTTCAACATGGCTAAGGCCCCACGATGCTTCCATGAGACAACTTGTGGTACCTCAGGTTAAGGACTAATTTGCACTATTCTAACTGAAAGATGTTGATTGACATGTAAGTAAAACTTCCATTCAATTTTTCTCTGTTGGTTGCATTTAGTGAATTCATTCTCTATTGAACACTCATACACTTATCTTAGTGCCTCCACATGAATGACTCGAGACTAGTCATCCTTCTGATTGAGCAGATATAATGCATGATAGTCTTTGTGGATTATCAAAGCCTAGTTGATTATCCTATGACCACGAACTATTTAGGATGTGGACGTGGTACATAAAGGTCTCATGAACTTAACTTCTTTAAGTCACTTTATAAGTCTCACGATCCACGTACTTGTTGGTTAAGCAAATGACTAAGATTATTACTCAAAACGACATAATGCCCTTAATTAATAAGGTGAAATATCCTCAGAGTTTACATCTCATGATTGACTCTAAAGCATACTTCTAACAATGACAATTTCAATCATTCTTGATTCTCTCTACTTGTAAACTTGTATGATTTTTATTAGGGCTTTGTGCTAATGTAGCCACTTTTCAAAACATTTATTCAATAATAGCCACTTCCCCACTTTTGGAATAGAAGTTTTGTAAAGTGGCTATTTTAGCTAATTTCACTTTTTATTAATTTTTATTTATTTAAAAAAACTCCATGATTATAACAAAATAATGGCTGCTCTTAGGTTCATGTGTTCACTTGTTACTATATTTTTTTTGCACATCTGGTAATGTATCTCCTAAACTTAAGAGAGCTTAAAAGATTAGAATTCGTACAAGCGAAAAGTCATTTGATATCAGAAACGCCTTGATAATTAATTCCAGCACATTGCATATGTAGAGATAAAGATAAGGTGAATAGAATTATAACACATTGGGTTTTCGTGGATTTTTGATTGGTTTGGATTCCCAAGGTCGCTTGGATAAATGTGGGGAACATTGTGAAGGATATCAAAGGTTTAATGTCCCAGATGGTTGTTGTTGATGTTTGTTTCCAACCCCGAAAAGGGAATAATGGGGCTCATCTGCTGGCACAGTTTGGGCTGAAGGAACGTGTGGGGTCGTGTTGGGATATTGATGCACCTTTTTCGTTGTGGCCTATGCTTGAGCGTGATAGGGAAGATTAGGTGATGTTCTAGTTTGGTTGTGTGCAGTGGTACTCTTTTGTTTTTTTTACTGAATTTTTCTTCTTTAGGGGTTTTTTAAGGCAAGGTTTTAAAAGGCCTCACTGTTGCACTACTTTAAACTTAGCTGCTTTGCCTCCCCAATTTATAGATAGACTTCAACTTTCCATTTTCTTCATCACCTGCTCTCACAGTATAAACATATAGACCCACATAATCATACTTTTAAAACAGAATTCAAAGGCTAAAAATATGCCAATAAGTTGTGAAATGGTTTTGTTTCCCTTCTTCTTTCTGCATAAGAAGAAGATGAACAACTTCAACTATGAAAAGAAGAAGAATACATAACAAAAAATTTCCTCTATCATTTTTCGCCCGCTATCAAGCGGAAACAAAACACTGAGGAAGGAAATTGAGTATATACAATCACTTATGGCTGCATCCAAAGAAGAAAGGAGCCACTCAAGGAACTGAAAGATCCTCCTTTAGACATGCCAACTTGTGGATTTCTTTATCATCCTTTTACTAAAGAAAAATTTATGTTTTCCGAAGAAATGACCAGGTAATTATAAAAACAAAAAAATAAAAAAACAAAAGAAGAAACAAATTTATGTTTTCTTTACGGAATTCCGTGGACTTCACTTCCTTGAACTCCGACACTTTCTTGAAGTTCTCCCAAGCCCTCACATAGACCCTGGCTTCAAAGAGCTTCTTCTTGCCCGCGTCGGTGGCCTCAATAGTCAAATAGTGATTCATCCCCGCAACCATTTGCCGCTTTTCATTCACCACCCTCACAAACTCAAGCAGACCATTATGCTGCACAATTGTTCAATCAAAATCCCATTCGCAATCTTTGTTTGACAGAAATAGAATAAAAGGGTTTTTACCTCCTTGTTGTGTTCTCCGATGGCGAAGCGAGCGAGGATTATGGTTTCGACGCTGTTCACGGTTCCTGGAGAATCGGTTATTCCGCCAAGTATGATATCGGCCATGGTTGGGTGGGGCTTTTAGATTTGATTAGATTTTTTCAGAGGAAGGAGGAGGTGTGAGAAGTGGAGTTAGAGAGTTGTATGGCTATTAATACACACAGGAGGAGGAAGGAAGACGACGAAACTTCGATTTCAATTCTGTTGACTCCTCGACGGAGAAATTATTACGTAGCTACCTGTGTTATCAAGTAGCATTTTCCATGTTGGTATGGTAGTACGGACGAACAATAGAACGACACCTGGACATCAATTACTAACGTCAGATAAATTTTTGCGCAAGAAAATTATGAGAAGCCATGATTGTCTTTTCTACTCGTAGCCATGGTTATTTTTTATTTTTTATAATAATTATTATTTTTTAGTAAGTGATAGTCTAAATTACATGGGATGTGGGTTTCTCACACACACAACCAATATGCTATGGGAGTTCGAACTTGAAACCTTTTATCTACAACTCAATGTCATTTTCCACTCGGTTAGATTCCGTTAGCAGCCATGATTGTTTTTCATCCTTGCCATTCAGTACTATTGTTCTTATGTTACTTAAAATCATTCTTGTACACCATAAAATTAATAAAATTTCTCTTAGGTTGTTAATCAAACAACAAATCTCTCTTTTAATTGCATCCATTTGAACAAAAACCCAAACTTTCGTAGGCACTCACAATCAACTTTCGGAAAATCATGGCTGCCATTGTTTGAAGACAGAAGCAATATCCCGAAATTAACCACCCTCTCCGAAATAAATAAGCATAAGAAAATTAATCCATGGTTTTCTTTACTCAAGTAGACAAGAAAAAATTTAGGGCCCGATAATAATTTCAATTGAAATCTATGGAGAATTAAAAACACTGAGTAGATTAAGAGGAAGATTGCAGAAATGGAAGTAGTATCGCTAATGGTGGGAGGGTTTCAGCTGTTGAAGTTTTAAAGTTAATGCCCTTTCCCTCTGCTCACATAAAAGTTAGTTGTAATCTCCTTTGTAATTGATTTCCAGTCGTTCTACTATTTAGCCGTACTACCAGTTGGTAAGTATCACATGATAATACCGGACTACGTAATAATGATGGGCACGAGAACTCCACCATTTTGCCCCTCAAATTGGGGACACGCGTAAAGATTCTCTTTCCTTAGAGCAAATCCAATGTTGGCGAGTGCGGTAGGGAGGATGAGCAAGGATGTCTGGCTATACAGACCCCTATCTTCCTTGATTTTTGTTCTGCAGGCGGATGGGATTTCCGATCCTCCTAGTTCCTAGTTTGGATGGGTTAGAGGCTGATGTGCAGATGGTGATGTCTAAGTAGATGGCCTTCTAACTAAGTTTTTCTTTGTTAGTTCTGTTTCTCTTTGCCTTATTGTTATTTGGTTGAGTGGAGGTGGTGTTCCCTCTTTCCTGAAGACTTTATGTTGGTTTCTCTTTATTTCAATGAAGCGTCACTTTGACCAAAAAAACAAAAAATGAGAAGAAAAAAACTCCGATGGAATTTTAAGCTCTAAAGATATCTAGTCCACAATAGGAGACTCTAAACTGGAGCTCTATACATATTTTTTATCATGTAATTTTTACGTGCTAATTTTTTTGTTGTTAAATTATTTTTTGTTTATGTTATGTTAGTTTTTTTTTTAAAAAAAATAAACATTGGAACTAAAAAATAATTAAAAATTTGAATGAGATTCCAAAACCAACATTTTATTTCATAACATTAACGACAAACACACATAATATCAAACTTGAGATCATTAGTGAACAAATCAATGCACTTTTTTATTAGGAAAGAGCTCATTAAAAAGGTTTTTTTTAAAAAAATTTAAATTTATTTTAGAATTAAAAAAGATAATGAATAGTTGTGTTCCATAAAAATAGGATCCATTATCTGAATTTTTTTTTTAAATTTTAATTTGTTTAATATGAAAAATTGTGAATTTACCATATTATCCTCATTTAATTAATAATTTTAATTCTTAATATTTGCATTAACCAAGGGCATTTTCTGGTATTTTGAATGTTTCACCATTCTCTGCTTTTTGCTTTATATATATAGATTATATATGAAGAAACAAGCTCGAAAATCTTACATGTGTTTAAAAAGCTTTCTAGAGAGAGCACTGAGTGGTATGGAATCTTCGCGACTCTTCTTACTGGGAACTGCCGTTGCGGTGGTTTCCGGCTGCCGATCTATTGTTTCCTAAGTGTACGTCTCCCTGACTTTCAATTGCCCATGGAGGAAGGATCCCCTGGTGTTTTTCCCAAGCTTTCTCGTGTGACGAAGAGGGTTCAAGCTGCTGCGGATTGCAATTCTGAGTACAATGTGGAGTCTGATTCCAATCCCAATTCGATGCAGGGGTTGATGCAAGCAACTAAGATGGATCTGATGCCAGAATCTGAGCATATTCCTAGGGCGATGGTTGATTTGTTGAATGAATCTAATGGTAATAAGGTGCCCAATTTCTTATTTGGTATTCATAGCTTTCGTGATAAATTGATGAATAAAGTTAATATGACCAAAAATGTGGGGATTGATATTAACTGCTTGGATACTGATTATGAGGATTTGAATGATGAGGATGATGTGTTCATCTCTCGTGGTGAGCGTGGGCCGAATATACATTCTCTGATCGTGCTATGGCTCGATTTTGTGAACCTTGGAAAAATGCTTTGATCATTAAGCTCCTTGGTCGCTCTCATACGTATAACTACCTTCATGATCGCTTAGCTCCAAAATGGAGTTTGGTGGGAGGGTGGAAGCTTATTGATTTGATGAATGATTATTTTGTTGTGAGATTTGATCTGGAAGAGGACTTAAATTTTGTGTTAACTAGAGGGCCTTGGATGATTGCGGGGCATGGCAACCTTCTTGGTAAATTGCTGAAAATTGATTCGTTGACTACTTCGCAAAATAGGGGTAAGTTTGCTCGTTTATGTGTGGAGTTGGATCTAAATAAGCCCCTTGATGCCTCTGTACAAATAAATCAGAACTGGTACAATATTGAGTATGAGGGATTACCTGATATTTGTTATCTATGTGGGTGTTATGGTCATAAAAGGGAGAGATGTACTTTGAAATCTGTGAATTTGTCAGATGAGGCAGGGAAAGCTCAAGGTGCAGGAATGGGACCTATGAATCGTGACTCTGTTGGGGTTACAGAAACTGTGAAGATGGCTGAGGATAGCTTGCTAGGCCCTTGGATGAATATGCAAGCTAGAAGGTGACCAAAAAATATTCGTAAGGATGTTCCTGGGCAGGGTTCTGGTGGAAGGAACAAAGGGTCTCGTTTTGATGCTCTTAATGAGATTGGTGAAGATTTTGACATAAGTGGGCTCGATAATGTTAACCAAGTTCCGACGAAGGTTGTCCCTATTTTTAAATTTGTGGAGGAAGTTGGTAAGAAAGTTTGGACTAAGTCTAAACATGCTAATTCGGGTTCTAGGCCTGTTCTGAATGATATCTCCAATAAGAATGTGCAGAAAGTCTCTAATAGTAAGGTGTTGGATAAGAGTTCGGGCTCTTCTGTTAAGTTTACAATGGGGGCTTCTCGTTATTCTCGTAACATGGTTGTTGGTGGTAGGAAGCCTTCTACTCTTAGTGCTGTCACTGACCATTTGGAGAGTTGGGGTGATGGTCAACATAGTCACCAAGAGAAAGAGGTTTATATTTTTGGGCATCAACCTCCAAATATAACAACGCAGTCTGAATCTCATGATGAGGATACTAATTTTCATGAGGATGCTTCTGAGTATGATGATGATAATGTTCTTGTGCCTAGAGGCAAGTTGCGAAGATGGATTTGGTTGAGGGCCAAACTAGCACTTTTGGTGGAAATTTGACTAGTACCACCTTCAACATTGTTGAAGGTATGGCTTTTGATGCTTAAGTAAAGGGTTTACCCTTAGTGACTGTTTATCTTTTACAAATGTTTTTTATAAATATTATTAGTTGGAATGCTCGAGGTGCTACATGCACTAAGTTTAAGACTACGGTGATGAATTTGATTCGTACTCATCATATGGATATACTGTTCATTTATGAGTCTAGAATCAGTGGTGGGAAGGCTATTGCTGTGGTTAAATCTTTGGGGTTTTCCACTTATGAAATTGTGGATGCCAGTGGTTTCTCTGGTGGCTTGTGGTTATTATGGAATGCTAGTAAAGTCACAGTTGATATTGTTGGTACCTCAGCTCAATCTATTTCTGCTTGTGTCTATTGGCCTGGTCAAAATCCCTGGATGGTTACTACAATGTATGCTCATCCTTGTATTGCTATGCGAGAGAAATTATGGGACTATCTTTCCTTTGTTGGTGCTAATCATAATATGCCTTGGTTAATTGCTGGTGACTTTAAAAGGGTTTAAAAACCGGTTTGACAACCATGATATGGTGGACTTGGGTTTCTATGGATCCAAATACACTTGGACTAATAAAAAAGTGTTTGAAAGGTTGGACAGAGCTATTTGTAATTTGAGTTGGCGAAGGTTTTTTGCTGAAGCAACTGTGAGACATCTCCCCAGGACAAAATCAGATCATAGTCCCATCAAAATCTGCTTGGCTTCTTGTTTTATTTCTTCCCCTCTTTCTAGACCTTTCAGGTTTGAAGCTATGTGGCTCCAACATGGGAAATTTCAGGATGTTTTTTATGCTTCTTGGGGGTCTGTTATTGGATCTGCTCTAGATAAGTCTTATGCTTTAATTGCTCCTCTGAAGCAATGGAATATTCAAGTGTTTGGTCATCTGACGCAGAGGAAGAATAGGTTGTTGGCTCGCATTGATGGTATCCAAAAATCTTTGTGTATGGGTCCAAATCGTTTCCTTAGTAATTTGGAACCTGAGTTAGTTAAGGAGTTTAATGATGTTCTGGAACAAGAAGCTTTATTTTGGAGGCAAAAATCCATGATTAATTGGTTGCAGGAGGGTGATAGAAATACAAAGTTTTCCCATCTTACAACTATTATTAGAAGGAGGAGAAATAAAATTGAAAGATTTAAGAATATTGCTGGTGACTGGGTTGAGGAGGCAGTGGGAATTAAAGCTTTAGCTATGGCTTATTTTTCAGACTTGTTTTCTAATGATCATGTGGTGGACTCTAAGATTGGTTTTCCTAATTTGTTTCCTAGCATAGATGTGGCTGATTTGAGGCTTTTAAATAGGCCAATTGCTTCGGAGGAAGTTAAAGCTAGTCTGTTTAATATTGGAAGGCTAAAAGCCCCCGGGATAGATGGTTTTTTTGCTTGTTTTTATCAGAGCCAGTGGAATCGTTGTGGTGAAGATATCTTTCAGATGGTGCTTAAGGCTTTTCATGAGTGTGCAATTCCTGAGAAGCTTAATATGACTCTTATTACTCTAGTGCCTAAGGTGGAAAGTCCTTTGTCAATGGTGCAATTTCGCCCTATCAGCTTGTGTTCTACTTTGTATAAAGTGATATCCAAGGTTATTGTTGCCAGGCTCAGAACTATCTTACCCAATCTCATAAGCCCTAATCAGGTTAGTCTTGTTCCTGGTAGACATATTACTGATAATATTCGTATTGCTCAAGAATTGATGCATAAGTTTAAATTGTCAAAGGGTAAAAAAGGGTTCATATGCTTGGAAAATTGATCTTTCTAAGGGTTATGACCGCCTAAATTGGAATTTTATTGAGCATGTGCTTGTGGAGTTGGGTCTGCCTCTCAATCTAATTAAGTTGATCATGAATTGTGTTTCTACAGTAAAGTATCAAATATGTATCAATAGAGAGCTCACTGATTCTTTCCAACCTAAGAGTGGTATTAGGCAAGGGGACCCTTTGTCTCCATATTTGTTTGTGTTGTGTATTGAAAAGTTGTCACATATTATTTTTGAGGATGTTCAGATGGGTAAATGGAGACCTCTTAAGTCCTCTCTAGCTGGCCCTGTTATATCTAACCTCTTTTTTGTTGATGACTTAGTTTTGTTTGCTGAAGCTACCTCTAATCAAGAGAGAGTTTTGAGGAATTGCTTGGAGGTTTTTTGTCAAGCCTCTGGTCAAACAGTAAATTTTGATAAATCTGCTATCTTTTGTTCTCCTAACACCTGTAAGGAGATAGCTAAGGAAATCAGTTGTATGTGTGGCTCTCCTCTAATTGAAGATCTTGGAAGGTACCTGGGCATGCCTCTATTGTATTCTCGAATTGATAAAAGGACTTATAGTAGCTTAATTGACAAAGTGCATAAAAGACTTGCTGCTTGGAAGGGTAAATTTCTTTCTTTAGCTGGTAGAGCTACCCTTATTCAATTTGTTACTTTGGATGTACATGTTTATGCAATGCAAACTGCTAAACTGCCTACTAGTGTGTGTGATGCAGTTGATAAATTAAATCGAAATTCTTTTTGGGGGTAGGAGTGAGAAAATGAGCAGGGTCCATCTTTGTTAGTGGGATCTTGTTTGTAGGCCTAAGAGTAAAGGGGGGTTAGGCTTTAAAAAAAATTGGTGCTATGAATCAAGCTTTGTTAGCCAAGATTGGTTGGAGGTTGCATATTAAGGATGAAGGTTTGTGGGCAAAGATTTATGAGGCTAAATACCTTAAAGGCCATACTATTCTTGATGATTCTGTGATTTTTAGGAAGGCAGGATTGTTCTTCTACATGGAGAGGTGTGATACATGGGGCTGCTCTTCTAAGGAAGGGTATGTTATGGAGAATTGGGGATGGTGGTACTGTTAAATTTTGGAAGGATAATTGGGTTTTTGATGCTCCTTTAAACCAAAATGATAGTAGTATGAATATTTGTGACCCAGATTCTGTTATTTCCAGTTTTTACAAAAATGGTTGGTGGGAAATGGAGTAAGGGCTGCTTTACCTAATGATCTGGTCCAACGAGTTATTAGCTATCCTGTGGAGTTTAATAGTGGGATTCAAGATGCTCAAATTTGGAAGTTTTCCTCAAATGGGATTTTCTTTGTAAAATCTGCTTAAAATATGGTTTTTGAGGGCTCTGCTTGCTCTGATGTTGATTGGAAGTTTTTGTGGAAGCTTAGGATTCCTCCCAAGTTGCATATTTTCTTTTGGCTTGTTTTTCAAGGTAAAATTCCTTCTAATGAACAAAGAGCTAGAAGACAGCTGTCTTTGGATGCTTCTTGTGGTTCGTGTCATTGGCCTGTGGAGTCTATTCTTCATATTCTTCGTGATTGTGTTAAGGCTAGGAAGGTGTGGAATGCTCTTCTTAATTCTAGTCAAAGTGCTGGTTTTTTTACTATGGACTTTCAGCCTTGGCTTAGAATAAACTTGATGTCGAAGATTGTTTGGGCTGATGGTATTCCCTGGAATTTGGTCTTTGTTTTCACATGTTGGTACATATGGAAATGGAGGAATTACTATGTGTTTCATGGTGATGAAGAGTTGGCTTTTGACTCCATACAGATTATTATTGCTGCTGTGAAGGAATGGTTTAAAGCTTCTAATGTTTTTTCTATCAAGTGTGCTACGGTTGAGGCTTGGTTTGCTTGGGAACCTCCTCCTGCTGGGGTCTTTAAACTGAATGTTGATGGCTCTAGGAAAGTTGCTTCTAGCCATATTGGTGTTGGAGGTGTGTTGCGTGATGTTTCTGGTGATTGGTGTAGTGGTTTTGCAATTAATTTGGGAAAAGAACAGATTCTAGAGGCTGAATTATGAGGCTTGTTTTTTGGTCTGAGGATGGCTGTTGAGAAAGGGTTTAATAACCTTATCGTTGAGATGGATTCGGCTATTGCTATCCAGCTTGTTCAGCAGCATGATTCTCTTACTTTGCACCCTCTTGCATCTTTGGTCTCTAGTTGTTGGCAATTAATGCAGCAGCTTGAGAATTGCAGCCTCCATCATATTTTTAGGGAGAAAAACAGTGTTGCAGATCAACTGGCTGCTTGGAGTTATAACTTAGATCTTGGTATCTGCGTTTTTGATGAGGCTCCAAGTTGGGTTGGGACTTCTTTGGTAGATGATTTGTTAGGGGTGTCTAGACCCCGCTTGATTTGTATTGGCTAGTTTGTTTTGTGTGTTTGGGGGTTTCCCCCCCAGTTCACCAAAAAAAAAAGATTCTGTGCTCGCATGGTTAGCTATCGTTACTCACACTAGCATTCTCACTTCTAATATATCTTCTGAATGGAGCACTTCGCAACGGGCAATCTGCGTCTATTTTATTTGAAAAAGGTAAACTTCGATGTAAACATGAGTACCCTATCTTCTCTCTTCTTTGACTGGAAGAGTCCTATTGAGATCAAGACTGTCTTGATCGAATTGCAGATAATAATGGAGGTAGTTGGATTGGATGCAACTCCTTGTCTTCATCCTTATCTCATCCATTTTGTTAGATAACAATAGGGGTATATGGATGCAACTCCTCGTCTTTGTAGCTTTCATCCATATCTCATATACTTTCTAAAACATTTACAATCATGCTCCTTATTTCTTAGTTAAAATTTAGCTAAAAATATATAAAAGCTATTTTATGAGCTCTCTATAACATTTAAACTTCAATCGTACTATTTAGTTTAGGAAGTCATAAATGCTATAACTATTTTGTAATTGGTCAATCTCTATAAATAAATAAAAAAAATTGTTAGCATAAAATAAAGCCCTATTAAATTATAGGGAGCCATTAGGAGTCTTTCTTTCTTCTTAAATTTAAGAGCTTCTAAAGATCTCCCTATTTTAAGAGATAAACAAACAGCATAGTTGAAGTTATATTATTTCAAATCCTCCATAAAATATATCCAAAGCCACCCAATAGGGGCCTTAAATGGGCTCAACCTCCTTAGATAATATAGAGGCCATTTGCAAAGAAGTATCCTCAATGGAAGATATGGGACCCTATATCATTAAGCCCCTATAATCCAAACGGATCCCACCGCATACATCAGCATGGAGGAGTAACGCGCCCACTGAAGCTGGGCCTTGTACTCGTGCCAGTATTTCATCTGCTAGAGTCAATGAATTTTGGAGAAGTTCAACTAAGGTCTGATAGAGGTCTTATGGCAAGTCAATTGTTATTGTTTGGTGAGAGTTATGAGGGCCAACCAACTGCTTTGAGTAATGAATTGGTTCCGTTGGGTGAAAATTTGGGTAGACAACTCTGGTACAAAGGGTGGAGTAATTGCTTTCAACAAGACAACAAACACTTCTTATTCTCTTGGAGCCCACCGGTGAAGATAGTGGTCTACCGGCAAAAAAATTGACAGAGCAACCTGGTGTTTAGACAGAGTGGTCCAGGCATAATATTCCAAAATCCTTCTAAATATATGTCAGCAATCATTTGGGTGCCTCTTTACTTGATGAGGGATCAACTTGCTGAACAGCTGTTGATAAAGCTGGAGGAGTCGCTGGGGATCTCAAACCTTGAGAGGGGCCAAAGCTGCTCTTATTTATTGTCTAACATAAACAACAAAAATCTCACTTAAAATATGAATTGACACTCCGCACGCACACAACATATATGTGTCTTAAAAGATTAATACTTCTCCTTAAGTAATAAAATACAATACAATAACACGAAGCACCAAAATACTTGCAAATTTCTTTTTTATATTACCAAAATTTTAAATCACTTTATTACCAACATTCAAGTGGCATATGAGATTTCTATTATGTTTGTTAGAAGCAAGTAAAATTCATCACAATATGAATTGATAAGTAAATATATATCTATATGGACGTTCGGACGTTATTATCGTACGGAAGCCATGTATTTTTTACTATCCTCCATGCTTTCCTCTCTATTTACAATGGCATTAACATGATAACGTACGAACATCCGGATAAGAATATATATATATATATAAAGACTTACTCAAAGTAATAAGGCACACCAAATCAAGAAAGAAACATATTTCACTCCTAAACTTGGGACATTGTCATGCTGCATCTGCATGCACATGCAATTTTATATATGCCTCCTAAGAAACAATATAATCTGAACACCTGAAAGGTATATTTTTCTGAATGAATGGGCAGAATGTTATTTGCCCTTGGACTAAAATGGGAAGTAGAAGACTTTTACCAAGGGGAACGTGTTGAAGCAGAGTGAGAGGCAAACTTTGGTCCAATAATATATTCGAGAGCAAGTATGGACTACACGTCGTACACGGTAGATTTGTTGACTGTTGACCTTCTATAGCAGTCTAGCAAGTCGTTTAAATTTACAACAATTAAATCGAAATTTCTAATTTGGGACACGTGTTTGAGAAGCATTACTTTATGTTATGTGACATTGTGAATGGTGTTGACTAAAGAAGCGAAAAGAAAAGGAAAAAAGGAAATGGAAAATCAAAAGGCTATGAAGACTAAGCAGAAGCTACACAAAAGATGCATGGAAATTTCCAATGGCTAGTGCTTAAACTCACCATATCTCCTAATAACGTGCAGCAGTGCTATCTAATAGTAGGACTCATCATTTGGTTTGCGGGCTCATGGGTTGATGGGAGCTCGTTCAGTCTATCCAAAAAAAGTCCGGTCCGATTCATTATGGGCTTTGAAATGGCCCGGTCTGCCTTGGGCTGAACTAGGCTTGGGCTTTGGTGTCTGAAGCCCGGCCCGGCCTGATTAAGCCCAAGAAAGCCCAGCCCGGCCAGCCCACAAAAGCCCGGCTCGTTAGGCCTGCATACATATATAATTATGTATAAATAAGAGTTTAGGTTCAGGATCATATCACTTAAATCACATATATAATTTATTTCATTTCATTTACTTTTATTTACTCATTCCTAGTTTATAATTGGATGATTAGCACATTAATTTGTGTCAATTATTAATTCAACAATTATATATATATATAAGATGAACAACATAGCACATCACTAAATGTAATCATATTACGAAACATAATCATACCACCAAATATAATCATGCTTTTCTTGAACACATCACCAAATATTTGCATATTTATTCATACCATCCTTTAAAAAAATATTTTTTTGATACTTATTCTTTTTTAAAATTATTTCTTAAAACGTATTACAATCTAATTATGTAATAACCTCAAAAATAATACTTGGTTTTATTATTTTTTTAAAAAATCTTATAAGTTGTATGACTTTATTAGGTGTTTTATGAATTTGGTTTGATGTGAAAATATTGGAATTAAGTGAGTTTAATCTCAAATTTGGACTAAAATGCCCTTATGATTAAGTTTATGATTTTTTTTCATGAAGTAGGGCCCGTTTAGGTCCGGCCCATTGCGCTTAGCCCGGCCCGGCCCAATGGGCTTTCTCAAGCCCGGCTCATGGGTCGGGTTTGGGCTTTGAATTTTCTAAAGCCCGGCCCATTGACGAGCCCTATCTAATAGTATCTATGTATAAATATCGAAGTACTATTCTTTTAATTTATTTCGTAACAAATTATTATTTGAATTTATATTTTAAATAATTTTAAAATAGTTATAAAGTTGATGGAGTTTAATCGAATTTAATTGAGTTTGATTGAATTCTACAAACTCCATATAGATTTTGACTGAATTCTTGTATAGATTTTAACTGAGTTTGTTAGAGTTTTATTATTGATTTTAATTGAATTTATAGCAATAAAAAAACAGAGAGTTTAAGAGTGATGACGTTGGTGATGATGGTGGAGGTAGTGGTGGAGGAGGTGAGAATGGTAGTGATGGTGGCGGTGGGAGTGAGGTGGTGGAGGTGGTAGTGGTTAAGATAAATTGAAACATTAAAGAACAAATAAAGTAGTTGAGAGCTAAAATATAAAGTGAAAGCAACACCACCATATTTGAAGGCAGAGCATCATTGCAATAACGTCCTTTTCTTTTCATTATTTTGTCAGTACTTGCACTCGTTCAACATGACTCTGTTTGGTCTGTTCGTTCTTCTGGTCTAACGCCAAGTCAACTTAGATAAAGGGTTATAGAACTTTGATTTGAAATATATACTAATTAACTTTAATTATATACCTCAAAAGTTCTGGTTTTGTGTTGATATATGAGACACATATGGATGTTAGTCATGCTCTGAATTTCTTCTCAAATTCTCATGAGCTTCCAAGGATTTGATATGGTGGAAAGGGTGGGTGGTGGCTGTCTTGGCTGCATTCACAAAATTTAAATTTCCACAAATTAAAGTGACAGGTGCTACCGAGGTGATGAATCAAATGAAAGAAAAGAGGATTTGGGAAATTTAACCATGTAATGGGTGTAGGTGTCTTTCGAACTTGAATCTACACTTTTAATGACGACTTTCATTGACTAAATTATACAGTGGTTCTGATATAGATGTGGATTGATGCTATTAATGGCTGTGCAAATTTTGATTCTCATGTGAGTTATTAGAAAACAATTCAATTCTCACAGTCTCGTTATTCTCAATTAGATTAATCCTCCGATTGTACTTGTGTGAGAGAATATACTAGCCTCCAAACTCATTCAAAATATTATCCTCCGTAACCACAAGGTGTGGTATTGTTGGTAAACTGTCAAATAAAGTAGGATAAATATTCAGATATGCTCACCTATGCTCATATTATTATTCTTCTCCGATATGGAGGTATTTATACAAGTACAACGATGTGTTAATCCTAAATAAAATAGAAAATATATCTAATTACAATAGGAAGTAAATCTCTATTATAATAGGACTAAATAATAATTGGTAAGTAACCAAAATTCTAATGAAATAAGGAACCAAAATCTTAACTAAGTAAGGACTCGCCAATACTCCCCCTCAAGTTGGGTAAAGATATTTCACAGGCCCAACTTGACAAGCGAGTCACAGAACACCATACTTGAGAAGCACCAATTGTAGAGAAGGTCTTTTCGTCAACCACGAGTGAAACAAGTGACAAACTAAAGCAAAGTTCGCAGTGGAAACACAAGAGCAAACCCTAAAAAATAAGGGACATAGCAGAACACAGAAACCTTGTGAGCACGTCAATAGGTAAGGCAGAACACAGAAACCATGTGAGCACGACAATAGGTAAGGCAGAACACAAAAACCCTGTGAGCACGACAATAGGTAAGGCAGAACACAGAAACCCTGTGAGCACGACAGCAGATAAGGTAGAAACTAAACCCTAAAAAATAGGGTAAGGCAAGGTAAAGCCAAACCTCGAAAAAATAAGGTAAGGTAAGGGAAAGAAAGTCAAGAGCAAAGGTAAGGTCAAAGGCGTGACCACAACGGAAACACACCAGCAAAGACATGAGCAACAATATTGGCACCATAACAGGCAGGAGTAACAATACTGGTACCAACAACAACAGTACAAGGCACTGGCACCAGCAAGAGCAATAAGGCATGGACAGAACAGGCATCATCAACAGTAATCAACACTGTCCCCAACAAGAGTCACAATAGGTAGGAGCAATAACATTGTCCCTAGTAAGAGACTTAACAGGTATGAGCAACGATACTGGCACTAGCAAAGGACATAATAGTCAGCAGCAATAACAATGACAAATACTTCCATTATTGCAAAGACAACTTCTTTTCACTCCCCCTCTCCCCCTGAAGAGAAGGGGTAGTCGAGTTCATAAGAAAAGTGGCACTTAAGAAATAGAAGCTGACTGACGCTCAGATGTAGAAGAATCAGCCATGGCAGATAGGTAGCTGAATTGCAGCGGAATAGATGAGCAGTGGTATCACTCCCCCTCAAATCCGACGATGTATGAGAGTCAAGATTTAGAGAAAGCAACACCGAAAAATAAAGTTGCAGCACCCAAATAAAGTTGCATCTATCTCCCTATCAAATCCGACACTGGTAAAGAGTCGAGATTTGAAAGAAGAGAAATTGAAATAATAGTAAAGAGACTCACACATGCCAGTCTCATGGCAGTAACAAATGCAAGAGGGGAAGGTGGTAGCATACGGCTGTCCCATGAAGAAAAAACTTCAGAAAATGAGAATAGTAAGGGAGGAAACCCAGCAAATCATGAATAGAGACAAAGACAAAGATAAGGTGCTCAAACTGAGAAGCGGAAAGGCAACTCAAGAGAGGAGCCGAAGAAGATAGAGACCCGCAGAACAGTCAAAGGAAAGGCTCGACGAGCAGTGATGAGGCTCGCGGAGGAAAGCAACGGCTCGGTGAGCGATGACGAGGCTCACGGAGTAAAGAGACTTGTTATGAAGTTTCAAAGATAGAGAAGTTGAGACATCAAGAAAGACCATCTGGCATACAAAGATGAAAAATAAAATTTTTGGAATAGTAGCAAAGAAGCATGTGAAGGCTAGGTGCGGTGGAAACACATATGAGAGGATGAACAAAAGAAGATGACTATACAAGATGAAGACCCATGATGGGTTAGGAATGAGGAGTGCCAACGACTCTTAATTTGGCAGAGGTTATCACAGGTTAGGAACCTGGCTCTTATACCATGTCAAACAAAGTAGGGTAAATATTCAGATATGATCACCTATGCTCATATTATTATTCTTCTCCGATATGGAGGTATTTATACAAGTACAAAGATGTGTTCACCCTAAATAAAATAGGAAATATATCTAAATTACAATAGGAAGTAAATCTCTATTACAATAGGACTAAATAATAATTAGTAAGTAACCAAAATTCTAATGAAATAAGGAACCAAAATCCTAACTAAATATGGACTCGCCAACACAAACTGTCACATCCAGCTGGCGAGCTACCTAGTGCCTCAATGGCAGGGGTTTGAAATCCGTTGGAAGCACTTTTTAGCCAGAGGCAAGCCGAATCCTGAGCGAGGATTAATCTCACCCTTCAGGTGTGGGGACACCTCATGATATTTACCAAAAAATAATAATAATAATAATAATATCCTTGCTTTAACTTCACATTTAATCGTCACTAATTTCATGAGGATGAGAAGAAGATTTTATTTTTATGTCATATTTTATAGTGAGTAAAGCATTGGGTTGTTTCTACCATATTGAAAGATGCTACTTACAACAGACCAACATACCAAAAATTGTCAAGAGAGAAAATAAACAGAAATAGGAGAAACATTGAAGTACAGATAGTAATCCTAAGCCACGACGTCGTCTGAACACAACTACAATGTAAACACAGAAAGTACGTACGTATAAGGTGTTGTTTGGTAATCAAGTCAACCCTTATTTTAATTAATCTCCTCGGTTTTGTTTATTCAAGCCTAAATCTTAACACCAGGCCTTAACAAACTCAATTATGGCTATATATTCATGACACGTCACACCATTAAGACTCGGCCAAGATTTCCCAAGTACAAAATCCAATTTATTTATTTTTTGTTGAGATGTAAAATCCAACACTTACATGATTATATGTACGAGTATTTTTAAAATATTCTACGTGGCTCATATGATATGACCTATATGTTACAGAAATTATTTGCTATTACAAGCGTTTAATAAATTTTTAATTTTTATTACCGTAATTGGTGGTAATTATTTAAGGTTACAATAAACAAATTAGTCCTCTCTCTGCCTCACACGTGTATCCTATCGTACAAAAGACTAGAGTGAAATTTATTTCCTCTACATTAATTAACGGCTCGTCCACGGATCGGGAAGACAAATATATTGCTGTAATTGAAGACTAATTGTCAAGTATGTAGTACATATATTCTTATTGAAATTTCCACACAATTCTGTTGCAAAGGTCATGAAAATATAAACACAGAAAATGTAAATAAGTTTATCTATTTCATAACTTGTTATTTTAATCGAGTTGGTGATGACTATTGTTTTGTATTAGTTTAGTTTGACGATGACCACAAAAACAAAGAGATAATTTCATTACTTTTCCATCTTTGAAAATGTGAACCGCGTTGGAGCTTCTTCTTAGTTTCTGACAACCTTCTCAGTTCTCACACACTTCCAACTCCTATATAAAGGGTCGTCTCTCAATTCCACATCCACCGCATTACCACATAATACTCTTATCACACTCAAAGCCTTCTTGACTAGCTATCGACCATGGTCTGCCAGAAAGTAGTTGTCAATGAAGTGTCCGGTTGGCTTAGAGTCTTCGACGACGGCTCAGTCGACCGAACATGGACTGGACCTCCTCAGGTCCAGTTCATGACTGAGCCCGTCCCACCCCATGACGAATTCATTGACGGAGTTGCAACCCGTGATGTTTTCGTCAACAAAAACCTCCGCCTACGAATTTATCTGCCGGAAACAAACCCTGAGGACGAGACCAAGCTGCCCATAATACTTCACCTCCATGGAGGAGGCTTTTGCATAAGCCAAGCTGACTGGTACATGTACTACCACATGTACACCAGGCTTGCTCGCTCCGCCAAAGCCATCTGTGTCTCCGTCTACCTAAGGCTGGCGCCCGAGCACCGCCTCCCTGCTCCCGTGAACGACGGCTTCTCTGCTCTTCTCTGGCTCCGTTCCCTCGCTCAAGGAGAGTCATACGAGCCGTGGCTGATCAATCACGGCGACTTTAACCGTGTTTTTCTTATAGGAGACAGCTCAGGCGGTAACCTCGTGCATGAAGTTGCCGCCCGAGCTGGGAAGGCGGATTTGAGTCCGCTAAGGCTAGCGGGCGGGATTCCGATCCACCCGGGTTTTGTTCGGGCAGTGAGGAGCAGGTCGGAGTTGGAGCAGCCAGAGTCGCCTATGCTTACCATTGACATGGTGGACAAGTTTCTGAGCTTGGCATTGCCGGTGGGGTCCACAAAGGACCATCCGATAACTTGTCCAATGGGTTATGGAGCACCGGATTTGGATAGCCTGAAGCTGCCTCCGTTTCTTCTTTGTATTGCAGAGAGGGACATGATTATAGACACAGAGATGGAGTACTATGAGGCCATGAAGAAGGCTAAGAAGGAGGTGGAGCTTTTGATCAGTCCTGGAATGTCTCATAGTTTTTATCTTAACAAGATTGCTGTGGATATGGACCCACAAACAGCTGCCCAAACTGAGGGGCTTATTTCTGGGATCACAGAGTTCGTCAATAAGCATTGAAGAGGCTTAGTTACCGGGTTACTATATTATACTTATTATTTATGGTTTTTGTTTAAACCTGTAATTTTCCCTTTTGCCCCCAGCAGTTGCTGTGCTACATATATGTGATCAGTCTCACACTCAGGTGGGCTTTTTCTTAATTTTTTTTTTTTTTTTTTAACATTGTAACATAAATTCAGACCGCTATGAATGCTATGAATTATTTACAGCTACATGCCCCATAAAATAATTATATTATTGACAGTGGAGTATAGTATAGCTCAATTGGTTGAGCTCTTCTACTTTCACTCATATAAGCAGAGGTTCGAAATACTCACACACCCAATACATATTTTTGTAAACCCCTTCCCTAATAATAATAATAATAATAATAGAAAACTTAGTTGTTATTATAAAAATGTTTACTAATGAAGATATGATAAATGGAGTAGTTTTATTTTGGGTTTGGTCATTGGTGAGTGAGTCTTGGAAAAGGTCAATTAGGAAGCCCAAACTTGTTGGGCATGTTTAAATTGATAGGTGAATGGACAATTTTACCCTTATTGACCAGAAAGTGGTGTATTTTGATAAGAACGTGTTTCATTCAGTTTGGTTTCTCGCTCCTTTTACTTTTGTCGTTGTTGTTGCCCAAAAAAAAAACCTAGGTAAAAATAATGAAGGAAGTATTGTATTTTTCTTAAAAAACCACAGTTCATTTAGACATTTAGATTATCAAAAATTCATTTGATAGACAACATAAGATTTTAAACAAAATTCTAGAGCCTAAAAACAAAATTGTTCAAAGGATCTTAAGGTTTAAGGGGTTGATGTGCGTTGCAAATTACTATACTTGAAATTAAAGAGAGGAGATAGATAGAAACTCAAATTTGGAGCGTAACTTGAGTCCAACCCAAGTATTCCACCAAGTGTTGGTGTAGGATCCACTTTGTACTTCTCCTCTAAGCCACAAAGTACCTCCAAAGTCTCCACACCAAGCTTTCCTTTGGAATGAAGATGACTACACAAGAGAAGTTTGTAGTGCTAGCAACACTTCTCTGGGGGCCGATTTTAGCTTGCCTAAGAAAGAGAGATTTTATGCTTTCTCACTTCCTCTTCACCTTTGCAAGACTCAAAACCCTAAGGAGAAAAGATGAGCAATATGATGAATATATAGAATACATGGGAGAACCCTCTTTCTCCAAAATTTCAGCACTAAGGGGGGTGGCCCATTTCTTGGGCTTCTTGATCCAACTTATCCCACTCATCTCTTCTTAAGACTCTTTTACTAAAGGGCGGTTATCTAGTGAGAACAGCTATGTGAGAACTTTATATGAAAATACCGTTGGATCTAATCTAACAGTTTCGCAAAAAGCAATTGTAAGTGAAATAGTTGTACTAGAATCAAACCCTCAATTTGTTATTTCTCCTCCCTCCTCCAAAATTTTTTCGTGAAATTTTTCATTCTCGTGAGGGGCGCCATTTTTTCTCGCATTGTCTGTTGTCCTGCCTTTTTTTTTTTTTTTGAAAAGGAGAATTCATTCATAAAACAACAGACGTACAAAGAGCGATATAATACAGTAGCCTCATTAAAACCTTCCTAGAACAACCTCATAGGCTCCCATGAGAGTAAAGAGTACGACACACGTCATGGACTAACATGAGAGTCCAATTTAGGTCACTTTGGACCATTACAATAAAAAAACCAAGTCAAAAACAAAACCTAACACAAAGACCTCCGACGAGAACCGCAACTAGTGACCAATACAGTAGACCCACATGAGAGGACCGTAGAAACTCCAAATAATAAATCCACAAAAGAGTACCGCAGAACATCCCAATTGTCAGAAGAAGCCTTGCCCTTAAATGTAGATATTTTTACCCTAAAATTATATTAAAAAACTAAAAGCAATCAGCTTTACTCATCCCACCTTACCATTCCAGTGGACTTTTCAATCTCCATGAACAACTTCCCTCTTTTCTCATCAATCTTTCCATATACCGCTCATTTCCTTGTTTCCATTTCTATACAAAGCATCACTCCCCTTCATAAATTTTTCTACCATGAAAACTGTCATGAGTGGCTACCAATCTGGATCTGTCGCTTTCTTTTTTGGGAAAAGAGTATTGGGTGTGCGGGTATGTGAACAATTTGGTGTTGTAGGTGTAGTTTTGAGGGGTTTTATTTAGAAGACAGGGCTAATTTGTTTTCTTTTTTTATTTATGGCTTCGTAGATTCAAGCCTCTTCCCACTCATTCTCCATCTCTTTTGGTTTGTATTGATCTTTCTCAAGTCTCTGAATTTTTTTAAATTTTTTGAATTTTTTAGTCACGGTAAGGCCTCCAGATCTGAGAGATTGTTTACCCGTATGCATCACCTATATTGAATTTCAAGGAACTGATTATGCTGTATACATTGATCTGCTTTGTCACTTGGCTCATTGTACATGGGACGACTATAAGGGCATGTTTACGTATCAGTAATGGGTATGGGAGGAAAGGGAATGATTTCCATTCCTGACTTCCCCTGCGTTTACTTGCAATCAGGAATGAAAAAATAAGTGGGCCCCACCTCAAAATCCGTAATCACATTCCCTCAAAACTAGGTATCAGATCGACTAGGGGGGACTAGTCGATACGATTCCCATTCCTGCTTTCTCTTATTAACTTCCAAAAATACCCTTACCACTTTACTATAATTCCAAAATAACTCAAACCCTAAAAAAAATAAAAATACACGCTAGAAGGAGTTCAAACAACTCAAACCCTTAACGTTACAACACATGTGACTTCTTTTGTGAATTTTATCTCACTTGATCAAAGATTTCTTAGCCAGGTTAGCTTGTCTAGCTTTTGGTTCAGAATAAATTGCTGATAATTTTCTTTGATAACGGATTCCCTCTTACTGATTAATTCAAAACCCCTTTTCCTATAGCTTTTGGTTTTGGGTGAATTTTATATATGTGATGTGGTGAAAATGTGTAGGGCATTTTAGTAATCAAATTAATTTGGATTCTGATTCATGAAAATTAGTAAACAATAACAATGGGAATCAACCCCATTCCTTTACTAATTTCGTATGTTTAGTAAACAGCTTAATGGGAATGATTCTTCCCATACCGATTCAGTAGTTCCCCGATTCCTAAATTATCTGATTCCTTACTTTCTCCATTACTGATACGTAAACATGCCCTAAGAGTAAGAGACTTTCTACCCCACCTGGAATATGAGTCGTTCTGTTTCTTTATTTGTCATGAGATTATATTTTTATTTTATCAAGTAGATATCATAAATTAAGATGGGTTTTTTTTTTCTTCCAAAATTTTAGATGCTTGGCGCTGGATATTTGAGTTTTTACAGTTTTCTAGAGTCTGTAAACTATCAAGGATTCTTCGACTTCGACGAGTCGTCGCCAGATGAGTTCGATTCGGCGAATCCGTACAAGGACCCGGTGTCGATGCTGGATACGAGGGAGCACACAGTGCGAGAGAAGTGGATAGACATCGAGAAGGCCAAGATCATCAGAGAAAAGCTCTACTGGTGCTACTGCATCGAGGGCGTCAACCACCTCCAGAAGTACTACCACCTTGTCCACTAGTACCTCGAGTCCACTCGCGGCATCGGTAAGGGGTGAGGACCATCGGTAGGGTCGTTTCTGAGATTTTAAGGGCCCTGTGCGAACTTAAATTGGGGCTTCACATAATCTAATATGAAATACTATAAATAAAAATTTAGCATAACTTAATGTCATAAACAATTTTTTTATAGCTAAAAGTCATGAATAAATATGTAATGACAATCAGAAATCAAATTCATAAAAATTTAAATGTTTCTATTTGATAAAATTAAATGTTTGGAACAAAAATAAGTTCATTGTGCTCCTACAAGGTTCTTTGCTGCCTCCAATAAGCAATTTGTGTTTAATAGGAAAAAAAAAATTAGCAATCACAAATTAAAGAGTAGTTGCACACAAATTCTTCAAATTTGAATTTGACTATTTGATTTAGAGTATTCTTTATGAATATAGGAATTAAGGTTTTCTCTTTTTGGTGTTGAAATTCCTGAAATTGAAAGAATAATTAAAATTGTCAAAGGATTGAAAAAAGAACCAAAGAGAGATTGATGAATGATGATGATTACTTACCAAAAAATCAGAGTTTAAAAAGCCATGAAGTTTTTTTTGTTTTGTTTTGAATGAAAAAAGTACTTTTCTTAGATGAGAAATTTTTTTTTTAAATGTTTTAAAAGAATGATCGGAGTAGAAAGTGTTTGGAGGATATATATATATATATATATATATATATATACTCCTCCTGTGGTTAGCTTCGATATGTTTCCTTTTATTTCAAGGGTTTTTGGTTTTTCATTTATTTATTTATTTATTATGTAAAGTTTTTAGTTGTAATGCAATAATAATATAAAAACAGCATATAGACTGACTTCAGCAAAAATCGAACTCTGGCGCTACGTTAAATGGAGAAGCGCTAGAGCCAACTCCACCAGACACGTCCTTGTGCAAATGTCTAGCACACTATATTATATATACAATTCCTATAATATTAATATATATAATATAAAGAAATTTTTTTTCAGGGGCCCTTAAGAATCGAGGGCCCTGTGCGGTGGCATCACTTGCGCCACTCCAGGGCCGCCCCTGACCATCGGCCGCCTCCCTACCCTACCTTACCCACTCCTTCAACAATGCAAGGAACATGTTTAAAGCTTTCGTCTATTTTTATAATTTTAAAAGTAATGCAATAAAATAATAGAGAAATGACACAAGTCACTTGTTTGCCACCAAAATATGTTTCGTAAAGGCTTCAATGGGATTCATTAGAGCTTCAACATCACTTGATTTACTATTAACTAAAGCTTCATAAATATTAATTTTATTTTTTGACTAAGAAGTATTCATTAATATTTTTATGAATTTTTTTAGATAAATTCAAAAGATGTAGAAAGTGTCACAAGAAGTTTTAGTGTATTTTTCTGATTTTTTATGAATTTAATATGATTTTTAGGAGTTATAGCATTGAAAAATAATATTAAATGGAAGAGAGTGACAAGTGGCACACTTGATAGATGTGTTATCAGTGCTTCTGACGGGTGTCATTCTTGTGTAGCGCTACATGTCATCAAATGTTCAGTTTTGTGTCTTTACATTAAACAATTCACAAAAAATAAAGAAAAAATCATTATAAAAAAAAATCAAAAATTTCTACAAACTTCTTATGACAGCATCTTCGGCTATAAAGCTTGAAAATTCAAATCTGACTATGGAAATTTTGAAGTAATAATTGGAGGAACAGTAATGATCTAAAACTTAGTGTCATTGTTATTACAGAAGCAAACTTGACTTTGAGAAATTATTTGAATTTTCTCTTAGACAAAGTTATATTTTAAATCTCAAAAGGTGTAGAAAATGTTGTACGGAGTCTAGGGTATTTTTGGTGAATTTTTCAGATTTATTATGATTTTTGGAAGTCAAAATATTGGGAAATAGTAATAAATGGAAGAGAATGACGCATGGCAGCGCCTGATGGGTGCGTCGTTAGCTTTTCCAACAGGTTTCAGTATCTCATAGCCCACGTGTCATTAATCTTTCATTTTTGTGAGTTTATCTTAAAAAATTTACGAAAATTATTTAAAAAATCAGAAAAATACACCGAACTTTTCTACAAATTCCTTTCAACATTATCTTGGACTATGATACTCAAAAATCAAATTTTGACTTTGAAAATTTAATTGGAGGAAGAGTTGTAATAGTGATGAAGACTAGTGATCTTCAACTTAGTGTTATTGTTAGTATGGAAGCAAACTTGACTTTGCGAAATTATTAAAATTTTTCTCTTAGTCAAAATTATATTTTAAGTCTCAAAAGATGTTGGAAATGTTGCAAGGAGTCCAGGGTATTTTTTGGTGAAAATTTCATATTTATTATGAAATTATTTTGATTTTGGGAAGTCAAAATATTGGAAAATAGTAATAAATGGAAAAGAATGACATATGGCAGCGCCTGATAGGTGTATCGTTAGCTTTTCCATCGGGTGTCATTATCTCATAGCGCCACGTGTCATTAATGAAATGACCCGACCCAAATTCCACTTTGGAATCTGAGCCGAACCATGTGCATGTCAGACATCTGGTGAATTCCGGGCATAAATGACCAAACTACCCTTCTAACTAAAAATCCAGTTTTCTAGTAACTAGACTTCTGCCGAAAATTGAACAGAGTCTCCCCTGTAAATTGAACATTCCCCATAATAGTGTTAGATTTCAATATAACTTAACTGGACTACCTTTTATTACCTGACCTTGTGGCTGCACCTTGTAGCACTAGGCTGCCTACGTACCCTTACTGAGGGATCAAGCCACACGTAGTTCTTTCCTTTACTCATATCAGTCACACACTGAATAAGTATGTCGTATACTGAACTCCCTTATCTTAGTTTAATAATATCTTATAACTAAAATTCTCTCCACCTAGGCATACCACTAATCCTGATCCGTCAACTCCATAAATATTGTCAATACCGTCCTCGCAGGCATCAGAGATACCGCTTCTATCCGGGCACAACCTATAACTAACTATCTATCCTCGCAGGACGAGCTGCAATCCTTGCAAGCCTCGGAGATACTGCTTCTATCCGGGCCGCAACCTATAACTAATTATCTATCCTCGCAGGCCTCGGAGATACCACTTCTATCTGAGCCGCAATCTATACATAACTATCTATTCAACCCATAACCAGACTTAGATAACTCCTTTTCGGTTAGGACTCAATACTATAAACATAGCCGTAGGGTTGGCGTTATCTTTCCAACCATTGCTACTCGTCACAGCAGCTGACCTCGGCCTCAACATCAACTGCCATCCTCTATCCTCACATCACCTTCCCTTCCTCCATCGTCGTCGGGATCGTCCCTCTTCTTCTCACCGATTCTCGTTCTCCTCCATTCCCCATTCTCTTTCCAATCACTCCTCCTTCATCATCACCCACACACCCCTTCCTCTTTTCCTCTTCAATCACTCATCATTCATCAACCACACACTAGGTATTGATTTATGTCCCCTTTTATTTTTAATTTTATTGAATTATTTATTAGGGAGTTTTGTGAATTTTAGAAATGGTGGACTTTGGCTTGGCTTCGATTCTGTGGAAGCACATGGTACGCTTTGGGGGAGATATTTCTCCGACGTCACTCTCTACTCCAAATCTAAGTTGGAGGGGAAGTGAGGGAGAGATAAGAGAGATAGATAGCATGAGAGGAGATGGAGAGATGAGCGAGAGAAGATGAGGGGTTTGACGGTACCGTCGAGCTTGGGGGTTGGGAGGGTCTACTGAGTATTGTTAAAAAGTAATTCATAATTTATTTTTATTTTATATATTTTTAGAAAATTTAAATCATTTCAAGCATTTTTTAATATTTAATTTGAACTTTTTAATTTTTAATAGTTAAATTTACCAAAATATCCATTCCACGTCAACTAATTTAACGATTTTTATCTGAAAACTAACAGAATGGGGCAAACGTTGAACATAAAATGGCTGTTCTGCATATGCTAAACATGAACGCAAACAGTGACAGAGAAAAGAGACGGAAATTGGCCCACAATGAGATTATAGAGAACATATTCATGAAAAACCGTCATAGAGAAAAGAGATGGAAACCACGGGGCATTTATTTAATGATATCATGACTTCACATGGCATTTATTTAAGGCTTAAGTGCTACAGTGCCCTCTGAAACATTGGTCAATTCCCACTAAAACCTTTTTAAAGTTCAAGGACCTACTTTGCCTCATTGATCAATGTTTTATGTCTCACTTTGCCCCTCATCGTCAAGTATATTAAAAACTTCGTTAAAAATGTTGACATGGCACCAATAGGACTCACTATTTTGCTAAACTAAGTGCTATGTGTGAAGAAAAAAAATTAAAAATTAAAACTTGTCTTTTAAAAAACTTAATTTAACTATTAAAAATAAAAATAATACTTTAAAACCAAAAAATCCCCAAATTCCCCTCCTCCAACCCCATTATCCCTTCCCACTCCTCTCTCTTCCTCCCTCGCAGACCCAAAACCCAGTCCCCTCCCTAAGCCAAAACCACAGCCATTATCGGTGGAAGTGACGTCGTTATCAGTGGCTTTGGTGGTGAGGTCTGGGATTCCTCCGAGAAGAGACGGCCCTCTCTCTAGATTTTTCAGGTGAATTTGGGTTTTTGTGTTCTTGTTTACTTCTTGGGATTGTTTGATTGATATTATTATTATTATTATTATTATTTTTTGTTGATTTATTGGGCTTTCTGTTGAGTTTGGGATGTGGTGTTTGATTTGTTGTTTTGATGATTGATGAGTGGTGTGTGTAGAAACTAAAGAGAGATGTTTTATTTGGTTTTGGAGACATTGTACAAGAATATACCCTCCACCTCCTCCCAATACAATACTTAGCTTTTTTTTTTCTTTTTTTTTTCTTTCTATTTTTGTATTAAATTATGTTTGCCTCATATAACAATATATGACGTTTATGAAAAGTTTGAGAAAATCTTCTGTAAATGGTGTCCATAGAAAGCTAAGTTTTTTCCTTTTTTCGGGTAACAACACAAAAAGGCTAAGTTTTTGCTAGCAAGTTTCCCACATATCCGAAAAACATGCAATATAAAATATAAAGTATTATTTTATATTGCATGCTTTTAGTTTTAAAGTATTATTTTTATTTTTAATAGTTAAATTAAGTTTTTTAAAAGACAATTTTTAATTTTTTTTCTTCACAAGTGGCACTTAGTTTAGAGCATGTCCACCGCTGCACTAAACTTGGACAAAAGGCCCCCTTGGCAGCCCATTCTAGCTTCAACATGCAACAATGAGCCAGGGCAAATGGTGGGTCCCACCAGCCTGGGCAAGCCCACGGGCTAATCCTGCCTGGGCTGTTGCCCTCAGGCTGACGTCAGTAGCTGATTTTCAATTTTTTTTTTTTACTGTTAGACCCACCGCCCACATTGCCCAATGATTACAAGCCATGTGGCTTCTCCTGAAGCCTCCAATTAAAAAATCTTGCACAATCCAACGGTTGTCCAATTTTTGGCTTTAAAAAATTGAAAAAAAATCAAAAAATTATGGAAATTTTTTCTATACATACCTACCATTATTATTCACATTCCACACCAATTTAATTTCAAAAATTTATCTGAAAATGTTATCTTGATTTTTAGGTGAGGATTTTACTATAAATATTAATACTTGGGAATTGAAAATCTTATCCGAAAAGCTTATCAAAATCAATGGTTTAAGTATAAAAAATAAAAAATAAATTTAAATAAATAGTAATTGCCTTAGACTTGCCCTAGACTTAGCTCTCATGGATGGAACCACAAATGGCAAGCCTGATACTATTCACATGAATAGTGGCAGCCCTTGCTTGCCTTTGCCCTAGACTTAGCCTTTATGGGTGGAGATGCTCTTAGCAAAATAGTGGGTTTTATTAGTGTCACGTCAGCATTTTTAATGAAGTTTTTAATAGACTTGACAGTGAGGGGCAAAGTGAGACACAAAACATCAATCAAGGGGCAAAATAGATCACTTCAATTTTAAGGAGGTTTAGTAGGAATTGACAAATATTTCAGGGGCATGTAGTACTTAAGCCTTTATTTAATGATATCACTTCACAAGTGAGAGCACATATTCTAAACGAATAGAGAATGCACTATTTTGTAGGGTTGTATGGTTGGACCGCAAATACCGGTAACCGGTGGTTTCCGGCCGATATTTTCGGTCGGCAAATTGTTGACTTTTTCGGTCAATGACCTGTTGCGGTTGGAAGAACAAGGCGAAATGCTGAGGATGCGGATGCGGTTGCAGGAAGCCAAAGTCGTCGACAACAGCAACCGACCGATATATATATATATATATATATGTATTTTAATACACCTGTAGAAGAAACTAGCCGTCTGCTTCCCACCTTCTCATACTTGCACTTCATTATCGAACTCCCGACTCAAGTTCTCGTTGTTGCTCTCTCTCTCTCTCTCTCTCTCTCTCTCTCTCTCTCTCTCTCTCCCCTATATGGCCTTACAGGCACTAAAGCCTCCTCCTTCTCCCTCATCTCTGCTCTATCATCACTGCCGCCACCCATCTCTCTGCTCTCACCTTTACATCTCTGTATTTTGAACTTCTCTCTGTGTTCAGGTCGAAAGAGGCCAAGAGCCTAATTGTAAAACATATTCTTTAAAATAAAAAGATAAAGTAAATAAACTTAAAAATTAATTGGGAAGTGGAAGGAGGAGGTGTGCACATGAACGAAAGAGAGGTGAGGTGATGTGTTGGTCGACAACATTATGACTAGGCCTCATCATTTGGCCAGCGGCTCATAAGCTGATGGGGGCTGCCCGGCCCGGCCCAGTCCGTTACGGGCTTTGAGATGGCCCAGTCGGCCTTGGGCCGGGCTAGGCTTGGGCTTGGGTATCTGAAGCCCAGCCCGGCCCATAGGCCCACCCCGATTAAGCCCAAGAAAGCCCGGCCCGTCCCGCCCACAAAAGCTCGGGTCGTTAGGCCCGCATACATATATAATTATGTATAAATAAGAGTTTAGGTTTATGATTATATCACTTAAATCACATATATAATTTGTTTCATTTCATTTACTTTTCTTTACTCATTCCTAGTTTATAATTGGATGACTAACATATTAATTTGTGTCAATTATTAATCAAACAATGATATCTATATATATATATATATAAGATGAACAACATATCACATCACCAAATATAATCATATCCCGAAACATAATCGTACCACCAAATATAATCATGCTTTTCTTGAACACATCACCAAATATTTGCATATTTATTCATACCATCCTTTAAAAAAATATTTTTTTGATACTTATTATTTTTTAAAATTATTTCTTAAAATGTATTACGATCTAATTATGTAATAACCTCACAAATAATACTTGATGTTATTATTTTTGTGAAAAATCTTATAAGTTGTGGACT
>NC_034010.1:5049569-5106470 GCF_000346465.2 Prunus persica
TGTGGAGTTCAACTACCTTAAGCAACGGAAGCAAATTTGAACGTGGTGAACAGACTAAACCACAACTTCTACATTCTAGGACTTCAGCTTGACTTGGTCTCTACATGGCCATGTCAGCATTATTTAATTAAAAACTAATTAAACTTAACTAAATAACTTTTAACACCCTCCCTTAAACTGATTTTTACGAAAAACAGTTTAGGATCTCTACACCATCACATAATCATCTTCCTGTTCAATGCTTTGAAATGAACAAACTCCCAACATGCTTCTCAGCTTCTCAAACGCAGGTACCATCACATAATCATCTTCCTGTTCAATGCTTTGAAATGAACAAACTCCCAACATGCTTCTCAGCTTCTCAAACGCAGGTTGCTTCAAAGGCTTAGTTAAGATGTCTGCAACCTGCTCCCCACTCTTGCAATATTCAAGTACAATCTTCTCATCACTGCACAGGTCACGCAAAAAATGAAAACGTACATCAATGTGTTTACTTCTCCCATGCATGACTGGATTCCTCGATAGCTTTATAGTTGACATGTTGTCGCAGTAGATGGTTGTTGGTCCCTTTTGAACATCACCAAGCACTTCAAATATTTTCCTAAGCCACATAGCTTGACAGGAGCTTGCAGCTGCTGCTACATATTCAGCTTCTGTTGAGGAAAGTGTCACAATTTGTTGCTTCTTTGAGGACCACGATATTGCACCAGAGTTGAGCAGAAATGTGTGACCGGAAGTGCTCTTACGATCATCTATATCACCTGCATAGTCACTATCTGTGTACCCAACAAAACCAGAACCATCTTCCTTTTTATAAAACACACCATAATCAATTGTCCCCTTTACATACCTGAGAATTCTCTTTGCTGCATTGAGATGCATTTCAGTTGGTTTTTCCATATATCGGCTCACAAGACTCACTGCATACATGATGTCAGGCCTCGTGTATGTTAAATACATGAGACTCCCAATTATCTGTTTATAGAAAGTGCTGTCAACCTCCTTTCCACCTTTGTCTTTGCATAGCTTTAAGCCGTGTTCAGCTGGAGTTCCAAATGGCTTGCAATCATCCATCTGAAACCTGTTAAGAATGTCCTGTGCATATTTTTTTTGGTAGATGAAATTACCAGCAGTAGTTTGAATGACTTCCAATCCAAGAAAATAGTGCATTAATCCTAGATCAGTCATTTCAAACTCCATCATCATAGACTTCTTGAATTCATCAAACATTTTAGCATCACTTCCAGTGAATATCAAGTCATCAACATACAAGCATACCATGAGTATTTTACCTTCTTCCTCAGTCTTGACATAAAGTGTGTGCTCAAAAGGACATTTGTGAAATCCAAGCTTAGCAAAGTGAGCATCTATGCGACTGTACCAAGCTCGAGGTGCTTGTTTCAGTCCATAGAATGCTTTCTTCAGTTTGAACACCTTCTCTTCTTCTCCTTTTCTCTCATAACCAGGTGGTTGATCAATGTACACCTCCTCTTGCAGGTTTCCATGCAGGAATGCTGACTTCACGTCTAACTGAAAAATTTGCCAGGAATTTTGAGCTGCAAGAGAGATCACTAACCTAATCGTGTCGTGCCTCGCAACTGGGGCAAACACCTCTTTGTAATCAATGCCATGCTTCTGCTTGTAGCCCTTAGCTACCAAACGAGCTTTGTGCTTGTCAACCTCACCTTTTTCGTTCAACTTTGTTCTAAACACCCATTTAACACCAATGGTTTGCTTTCCCTTTGGAAGATCAGTTAACTCCCAGGTTTGATTCTTCTCAATGGACTTGATTTCATTGTCCATTGCTTCCCTCCATTTCTCCTCTTTAACAGCCTCAGTATATGTGATTGGATCACTATCTACAAGTAATGCAAAGTGAGCATTTTCATCATCAGAACTTGAATAACTTACATCGTAGTCCATCATCCATGCTGGCCTCTTCCTTGAGTTCTCATCTCTCAAATTGTATCTCTCTTCTTCAAACTGTTGAGATGACTGAACTTCAAGTTGAGGTGGCTGCTGGGCTTGAGTTTCAGGAGCTGCTACCTCTTCATTGTCTAAATCATCATAAACTGGAATTTGTTGTTGAACCGATCTGTTCTCAGACCAATTCCACATAGTGTCTTCATCAAATATCACATCCCTGCTTACCACTATCTTCTTTGTAACTGGATTGTACAGTTTGTATGCTTTTGAGACTTCACTTACACCAAGAAAAACACATTTTTCACTTTTGTCATCCAACTTCTTTCTTTTCTCATCGGGGATGTGTGCATATGCTATGCACCCAAACACCCTAAAGTGATCAACCGCAGGCTTCAATCCACTCCAAGCTTCTTGAGGAGTCATATTCTTAACAGAAAATGTGGGACTTCTGTTTAAAATATGAACTGACCATAGCACAGCTTCAGGCCAAAACTTCTTGGGAATTCTTCCTTTGACTAGCAGACTTCGAACCATGTTGAGAATGGTGCGATTTTTCCTCTCACTTACACCATTTTGTTGTGGTGTATAGGCAGTGGTCAGCTGTCTCTTGATGCCTTTCTCTTTGCAAAATGCATCAAATTCCTTCGAACAGTACTCTCCCCCACGGTCAGTTCTTAGAGTTTTAATCTTCTTTTCTGATTCATTTTCAACTAGAGCTTTGAAGCTTTTGAATGCTTCAAATGCCTCTGATTTTTCCTGCAAGAAATATACCCATGTCTTTCTACTAAAATCATCAGTAAAGGAGATGAAATATTTCTTGTTACCATTTGAGATGGGATTTATTGGTCCACATAAATCAGAGTGAACCATCTCCAGGATTGATTGAGCCCTTGCTGCCTTGCCACTTGGAAAAGAGTCTCTTTTGTGCTTCCCAGAGATGCATTCTTCACACATCTTTGATGGAGGAGTTATATCAGGTAAGCCAGTGACCATCCCTTTCTGGTGAAGTGTTCTCAAGCCATTAAAATTCAAATGACCATATCTGTAGTGCCATCTCCACGGGTCATCTTCTTTGGCAAATAAGCAAGCCTGCAGAGTCTTGATTTTCAAAGGAAACAATCTGTTGGAAGACATTTTTACAACAGCAATGGACCCTCTTTTTGGGTCGTACACTTCACACTCTCCTTTATAGATTGTAATCCTGTAGCCTTTATCTTGTAACTGACCAGCACTCAGCAAATTTGTCTTCAAATCAGGAATATAAAAAACATTTGAGATAGTTTCAATAAAGTCATTTTTAGTTTTGATTTGAATATCTCCCTTACCCATCACTTTCACTGTTGACTTGTCACCAAAACTCACTACTGTGTGAAAGCTTTCATCCAAATTAATAAAGGAAGACTTACATCCACTCATGTGATTGCTGCAGCCTGTGTCCACATACCATGTCTCCTGATCAGTTTTTGTCAGTGCATGAAAAGCCATCAAAAGTGTCTCTTCCTCCTTCTTTTTCTCCACAAAATTTGACTTTTCTCCTTTTTCTTTTGGTAACTTCGTGTAGCACTCATTCTTGTAGTGCCCAAAATTTCCACATCTATAACACTCCACTTTTGACTTATCAAAGTGGTACGTTCCTTTTTCTTCAAAGTCATCATCTCTTTTGAAAACATGAGATGACTTGCTGTCATCTCTATGTCCAGACCGTCCACCTCCTCGATGACCTCGACCACCTCTTCCTCTATCACGTCCACCTCTTCCACGACCTCTTCCTCCTCGAGAACTTGAGGACTCAGAAACAATGGAAGCTTTCAGAGCTGTTTGTTCTTCACTGGCAGTGGTGCGGTTAAGTCTTTGTTCATGCACTAACAAAGAGCTTTGTAGTTCATCAACTCGTAACTCAGCAACGTTCTTTGCCTCTTCAATTGAACAGACAATGTAGTCAAATTTTGGAGTCAATGATCTCATAATTTTCTCCACAACTTTGACTTCTTCCATGGTGCCACCATTGGATCTCATCTTGCTTGCTATTCCCAGAGTTCTAGCAAAGAAATCAGTGATGGACTCTCCTGATTTCATTTGTAAAGTTTCGAAGTCCCTTGTTAGAGTTTGAAGCACTGCACGCTTCACCCTCTCTGACCCTGCATATTTCTTCTTCAAAGAATCCCATATTTGTTTGGAGGTCTCCTTCTCGAGTATCGTCTCCAAGATAGATCGATCAAGTGCCTGAAAAAGGTAATTTTTCACCCTCAAGTCCTTCAGCTTCAGTTCAGCAACCCTCTTTTGTTGTTGTTCAGTCAACACAACTCCCTCTGCTGGGGCGTCAATTCCTGATTCCACAAGATTCCAATACTCCTTTGACCTGAGAAAATTTTCCATCAGCATGCTCCAATGGTCGTAGTGACCATCAAATCGTGGAATCGCTGGTTGAATAAAACTCTCAGTGGCTTTCTCTGTTGCCATTGTTTCTTGCTGCTGCAAGACACAATCTTTCACCTTTTTCAAGTTTGTTCAGGCCCAGAAAGGCTCTGATACCAGATGTTGAGAAACTGAAATTAACTTAAACGTAAAAGGATTCTTTGAGCAAACGTATTTCACAGCATAAGAATACTGCAGTTTTCCTCTCTTATATATATCTGAAAAACAAAGCTTACAAAATAACAATCTCCACAATAACCACTAACACACAAGTGCAGATTTTGTGGAGTTCAACTACCTTAAGCAACGGAAGCAAATTTGAACGTGGTGAACAGACTAAACCACAACTTCTACATTCTAGGACTTCAGCTTGACTTGGTCTCTACATGGCCATGTCAGCATTATTTAATTAAAAACTAATTAAACTTAACTAAATAACTTTTAACAGGTACGGCAACTCAAACCCTCCTAGCGTGCAATTGTCCCAGATTTCATCACCTCCCTCTTGTCTGTTGCAGGTTTGGTAACCGACCGATACCGCAGCCACCCACGGTAACCGGCACCTTCGATAACCGTCTTTGTGCGGTGCGGCGTTGGTTTGGATTTTGGCTAAACCGCAGGTAGTCGGCCGGTAAACGGTTTCTTTGTTTCGCCGCACCGAAAACACCCCTACTATTTTGTTTTCTCTTTTCTCTAACGAGTCGTCAATGTTCACTGAGGGAGTCACCGCACCGAAAACACCCCTACTATTTTGTATTCTCTTTTCTCTAACGAGTCGTCAATGATCACTGAGGGAGTCTCTTCCCCTTCTTCATCTTCTTCCTTTACCCATCCATGGCGTTACGATGTCTTCTTGAGTTTTAGAGGTACGGATACCCGCTACAGTTTCATAGACCATCTCTACGGTGCTTTGCAACAGAAGGGAATTAATGCCTTCATGGACGATGAGCTTTGCAGAGGGGAAAAAATATGGCCATCACTTTCCAAAGCAATTCAAGAGTCAAATATTTCTGTCATCGTATTCTCTGAAAACTACGCATCCTCGACGTGGTGCTTGGATGAACTTGTTCACATCCTAAGTTGTAAAGAGTCAAAGCAACAAATAGTTTGGCCAATTTTTTACAAAGTAGATCCCTCGGATGTGCGAAATCAGAGAGGTAGTTTTGGAGAAGCACTTGCTCATCATGAACATAAATTTAAGAATGATATCGGGAAGGTGCTGCGATGGAGGGCAGCTCTTAGGGAAGCATCAAACTTTTCTGGGTGGTCTTTCTTGGAAGGGTACGTATATTTCTAACCACTATTAATTAAGCTTTATTTCAGTTGTGAAATTAGACACCTTAAGCTTTATCTTGTCAGATTCTCGTTAGGCCCCCGCACTTTATCAAAACTCACAGCTTTAATGTCTAATCTAAGCACGCACAAAAGCAGAATAGAACACAAGAAGAAAACAGAGCAATGAGAAAATAGTTCTGAGACTGAGCTTAACCCAAAAAACCATGTTTTGTTGATGAAAACAATCAACATCATGGCCACCAATAATGAGAATTGGAGGTCTCTCTCTCCCCGGTTCTTCCTTCTTTTCGTGTGTATTTAAATTCTTTGCATTTCTTTGAAAATGAATGTAAGATATATAGAAAAATGTTATTCCATTAATGTTTTGTATGCTTTTAAACTAACAGGTATGAATCTAAATTCATCCATGACATCGTTGGGGAGATTTCAGCAAAAGTATTGAATTGTCTGCATTTGAATGTGGCTGAATACCCAGTTGGAATACAGGATCGTCTGCGAGATTTGAATGTGCTTATAAATGTTGAGAAAAACGATGTTCACATGGTAGGAATTTGGGGGACTGGTGGAATTGGTAAGACCACAATTGCTAAAGCTGTTCATAATTCAATTGTCTATAGATTTGAAGGTAGCTGTTTTTTGGCAAATGTTAGAGAAAATTCCATCAGAGATGGAGGCATGGTTAAACTACAAAACACTCTTCTTTTTGAGATTTTAAGGGATAAAAAATTGAAGATAACCAATGTTGATAAAGGAATCAATGTGATAAAGAAAATGTTAAGCCATAGAAAAGTTCTCTTAATTCTTGATGACGTGAGTCACCTGGACCAGTTAAAGAAACTAGCTGGAGGGTGTGATTGGTTCGGTTCAGGAAGTAGAATTATCATAACAACAAGAGATAAGCATTTGTTATTGGCTCATCAAGTTAATCTAATATACAAGGTCAAGGAATTATATCTTGACGAAGCTATCCAACTATTCAGTTGGAATGCCTTTGGAAGAAATGGACATATGGTTGATCATGGGAAAGTGAAAAGGGTAGTACTACACTACGCTGATGGCCTTCCATTAGCTCTGACAGTTTTTGGTTCCCTTTTATGCGGCAGAAGCGAAGAGCAATGGCAAGATGCGTTAGACAGTTACAAAAGAGTTCCAAACCATGAGATTCATGAAATTCTCAAAATAAGTTACAACAGTTTGGAAGATTCCGTGAAAGAAGTTTTCCTTGACATTGCATGCTTCTTTAAAGGTAAAAGTAGAAGCTATGTGATAGAAGTACTAGAAAGTTGTGAGCTCAACCCTAAGTATGGTATTGAAGTACTCATAGAAAAGGCCCTCATAACTATTGAGAATAACCTTCTTTGGATGCATGACTTGATTGAAGAAATGGGTAAAGAAATAGTTCGCCAGGAGTCGCCCACTGAGCCTGGCAAGCGTAGTAGATTGTGGTTTCCTGAGGATGTTTATCACGTTCTGACAGAAAACACAGTAAGTAGAATACATATGATCTTTTATTCAATTTCAATAAGAAACACTTCATGTAAATATAGTTTTAGTTAACAACTTAGTGTTAATATTGTTGCTTGGTACAGGGAACAGACAAAGTTAAAGGAATCGTGGTACAATGCCCCAAATCAGACGACATTCGATTGAATGCTACAAGCTTTTCAAAAATGAAAAATCTTAAACTGTTTATTAATTGTAATGCACGGCTTTTTGGAGATGTTGAATATCTCCCTAATGAGTTGATGTTCCTTGATTGGCCTGGATGTCCATTGCAATCTTTTCCAGCCAATTTCAATCCAAAGAAACTGTTTAAGCTCAATATGCCTCGCAGCCATCTGACACGACTAGGGGAGGGATTGAAGGTATTGAAATTATTTGTGCCTCTTACCATTCAAAAGAGTTTTTTTTTTTTTTTTTTTTTAAAATTTAAATAACTTTGTAACTTAGCATCTGTTTCTGTCAATTTTTCTTGTTTATTTGTCTCACAGAATTTGCAAAAGCTGAGGTCTATAAATTTAGATCATTGTGAATTCCTGACAGAAATCGCCGACTTCTCTGGGATCCCAAATTTAGAGTACTTAAATCTGAATTACTGTACAAGTTTAGTTGAGGTACATCCTTCTGTCGGATTCCTTGATAAACTTGTTCACTTGAGTCTTCATAAATGCTCTAATCTTACGATTTTTCCAAGAAGGATGTGGTTGAAATCTTTGGAAATTCTTCATTTTGAAGGTTGCAGAAGATTAAATTTTTTTCCAGAAATTGTGGGTTTGATGGAGTTCTTAAGATGTATAATTCTAATAGGCACTGCAATAAAAAAATTGCCGTCATCAGTTGGATTTTTCACTGGCCTAGAAGAATTAAATCTATATGATTCTCCCAACCTCACAAATCTGCCAAGCAACATCTATGAGTTGCAAAATCTTAGGTATCTTTTTCTCGACGACTGCCCACAACTTATTACATTTCCACATAATATGAACTTTGAAGTTTCATGGATTGGGAAATCACTTCCTTTGGTGCTTCCCAAGCTATTGAAATTTCGTATGGGAGGATGCAATTTATCACAAAGCGGTTTCCTTGCAACGCTTGATTGTGCGTCCACATTACAAGAACTTGATCTATCAGGAAGCAACTTTGTTACTCTTCCCTCATGCATTAGTAAGTTTGTCAACTTGTGGGAGCTTAAATTGTGTTGCTGCAAGTGGCTTTTAGAAATTCCAGAACTTCCATCAAAGTTAAGTTGGGTAGATGTAAGTGATTGCATATCATTAGAAAGATTTTCAAAATTATCAACCATATTGGAACACAATGAGTTAGGAGAGCTCGAGTGCATGGATTTGTTCAATTGCCGTAGACTATGTGACAATCTGGGTTATGATGCAGCTAAGATGGAAGGCGTATTACTGAATCAGGTCAGCTCTTCTCTTTATCTGCTTAGATTGGTTATGATTTTTTCTTTTAAATAGAAAAATTTATGATTTTTGTTTCGTAATTTCAGTTTTCGCCATTTTAAACGTGTGTACTAGTTATTGCAATTCACTAACAATAACTTGATTTTGTAATTTTTTTTTCTTTTTCTGAAGATGAAATTAACATGTTTGGGGAACATTTGAAGTGCTTAACTCCTATGAAAAATCCAATGGTTGCTCGCATTTGTCATTCATGTCCTAGTTTTGCCAAGAACAAAAAAGGGGATGGAATTAAGCCATTGCCCTAAAACATCTCTACAATCTTGAAAGCTGAAACTACAGGACCGAAATGAAACTCGTACAAGCTACATGCACCAAAATCATAATTAACTTTTTTTTGGGTCAATAAAATTAAAACTTACTTAGGTTCTCTATAATATATTGTTAAATCATGTTTAATGTGTCACAGGTCTCCTCTGAAAACACCAACTTTGAAATTTTACTACCAGGCAGTGAAGTTCCGAAGTGGTTCAGTTGCTGGAAAGAGGTCAATTTTATATATGAATCTCTTGTCGACTACCCTCTAGGTTGGAAACCAATATGTGAACTTTCAATTGAAATCCCAAGAAATTTGAAATGGGAACACATGGGATTGGCTCTATGTGCTGTTTTTGAAATAATAACACAAAGTAAATCTGCTGATTATTGTTTTCGAGCTGAAATTTCAATGAATGGTGAAGTTCATTTTTATTCAAGAGAGACAGAGTCAGCTCATGTGTGGCTCAAGTACGTTCCATTACAAATCAAGCCGTGTCCGTGTGTGAAACTTCATGCCAGGAGGTGCGAAGTTAAATTTTATTGTAGTGGCAGCTCAGGGTCGATGTTATTTAAAAGTTGTGGAGTTCACCTAGTATACAAGCAAGATGGTGGTGACGTCACGGCAGTGAATGACACCGATCTGCAAGAGCAGTGGCTTTCTTTGCCTTTGGAACCAATGTATCCTCAAAAACGGCGGAAGAAGAGTATATCTATGGAGGAGCAACCATCTTCAAATAGAGAAAAACTTGTATATCACGGGAATAGCAAAACAGTGTTATTCCCATGACATGCAAGTTCTTTTCCTCCAAATGAGACGATAATATGATGGAAGTTTGGTAGTGTACCTTATTCTTAAACTCTCTTTCAAGCTCTTCTGTATTTTTTCATGACGCTATAAGGATGTAATGTAGTGTGCATATTAGGTGTTTGTGAAAATGCTCAAAGTACCTAGATTGCTAGGACAGAAAAAAGAAAATAAGATTAGACATGAACGCTATAATTTGTCCATAGGCCATAAAGATATGGAAATGTGATTTACAAAAGTTACATCATAACCTTGCAAATACTAAACCATCTAGAGTTCAAACAACAAATAACTATGTACAATATTGACTTAGGATATGTTGGCATTAATTTCTGTGTGTGTAGGAGCTCTGGGTAACCTTCGAGTTTCATGTCTCCAATGGCACTTTATCTGTTTCTGTTTTATGCTATATTACATCAAGCTTCTCCCTACACAGTGAACCTAATTTAATGTTTTTACTGTGTGTATTTCTAAATCCAACAAAGTGGTATCAGAGCTGGTTCGATGGGGATTCAAAGGCTCAATGGTATGAAGGCTTAATGCTCTGTTTATGTCGTTATATTAGGTAAGTGGCAGTTGAATGTGATAATTATTATCCTGTTCGTGTAGTTTGTTTGGTTATTTTCATATAGCAATTCATCAAATAGCTGATATGTTCAACTGATATAAACAAATGTTCTGGTGGTGGATGTTCAGGCTCAATACATTTGACAAATGTTAGGTGCACTGACCGACTGTGGGAATGGTATTGTTGTACGGGGCTTGTACCTTAAGTGGTTAAGTGCAGTTACTCATGCACCCGAAATCGTGTGTTCGAATCCCCCTCTTCAATATTGCTTGTATCAACAAAAAGAAAGAAAAAAAAGGAACATGATTTTTCTGTAATCTACATTATCTACATCGTTGATAAAATGTTATATGGCAATTCATTGCCTTTTGCTTTGGGACTAGCGTGGCTAAGTTGTCCATTTCTAACTTTATGTTAATTTTGCTTGGTATTCCTAGCTAACTTTGAAGTTATTTTCTGTTGGATTTCTGTATGTTAATTTGAATGATTTTCTTGGATGTTTGGCAATTTTTTCATCTATTTTATTTTCAATTCATGCACCTATCTAAGTAATCACTTTTAACCGATATTTCTTTGCTATTACCTTAACTCCTTGATAAGCCTATATTTTATATATATTTTATGCCTCCTTTGCTTATTTATTTGTTAATTTCCTCGGATTAAATTGGTTGTTTAATTTGTTTTATGAGAAATTGAGGTAAAAAGGAGCAAGAAGATCAAGATTGGAGATTAATCAAGTCAAGAAGCCAAGTCATTCCTTTTGTCGCAAGGAATGTTGTCAAATTTTCTAATTCAAGATGGTTCGAGTCTTATCAAGTCAAACAAGGAGAAATAAAGAAGACCCTATATTAGAAGAAATCTTACTTTTATAACAATTGTAATTATACTTTAGATAGGTAGGATTTGAAGGAGTATTATAAATAAGGAGTTTAGGCCATTAATCAATGGCTCCATCCATCATCCTCCACCATCAAATTCCACACATTCATACTCATAGCCGAAATACTCAAGGGAGAATACAAAGAGAGCTGGAGCAATCTTGGTGTCTACTTGGAGAATTCGGTGCCTTCCATGTCTTCATCAACCATTATGATTCTCAATAAGTCCTTCATGAACTAATTTCTTTTACTAGGGCTACGATGTAGCCTAGCTATGAATACTCAAATTTTTTGATATTGTTAATTTTATTTATCTATACATGTTGAGTGCTTGTTACCGTTCTTAATCATTTCAATTAATTGGCCACTAATTGCATGATTGGAATAATTGGGTTGAGACCGGAAGGAGATTCCTAATAAAAAGCTTCTTGTAACAAGTACCATAAATTACATAGTCGACTGGGAAGATTAGGTTATGGTTTGTGTAATCTTCAATATTTTCCACAAATCTTAGCTATCTAAATGCATAACTAGGAATAGAGTGGGTTGATGGTAAGGAATACAACTAATATAACTCGGAAGAGAGTATTGGTGAGGTAAGGGAAAACAATTATCAATATGTTAGGTAATTAGGATCAACAAGCTAGAAGGATTTGGGTGAGATTAGCTAGGTGAAATCGGTGCCCTAGTGCTTTATTATCTTCGTTATCAACTTTTATATTATTTACTTAATCTCAATTTATTTTACTTGCTTAATTAGATTTTAATCATCAGAATTCTCTTATTATTTAATTCAAATATAATTAGAAATAAATCACTCTAGTATTTAATAGAATAACTTGATCCCTATTGGAACGATACTCTATTTATTACTATAATAATTTGAGTGATACTGTCCACTTGCAATTAATCACATCACTCCTCTTAATGGTTTGTTGAGTTTTCTTACAAAAGTAGGCCATGTAATATTTTCTGGATTTAGAAGATGAGATGATCCTCCGGGGTGATTCTGAAACTAACTTGAAGACCAGCTAATGCATGAAATTGGATCCATATGACGGCATTTGGGGAACTAACTTGAAGCAAGAGATAGCATGGTCAGCTTATGCATTGAGTTTAATTTATAAGACGAGATCCTGTAAATAAAGTAGGGCAAATATTCAGATATGCTCGCATATGCTCATCTTATTATTCTTCTCCAATATGGAAGTATTTATACAAGTACAAAGATGTGTTAACCCTAAATAAAATAGGAAATATATCTAAATTACAATAGGAAGTAAATCTCTATTACAATAGGACTAAATAATAATTGGTAAGTGACCAAAATTCTAATGAAATAAGGAACTAAAATCCTAACTAAGTAAGGACTCGCCAACACTCCCCCTCAAGTTGGGCAAAGATATTTCGCACGCCCAACTTAACAAGCGAGTCACAGAACACCATACTTGAGAAGCACCAATTGTAGAGAAGGTCTTTTTGTCCACCACGAGTGAAACAAGTGACAAACTAAAGCAAAGTTCGCAGCGGAAACACAAGAGCAAACCCTAAAAAATAGGGCACATAGTAGAACACAAAATCCTGTGAGCACGGCAATAGGTAAGGCAAAACACAGAAACCCTGTGAGCACGGCAGTAGATAAGGCAGAACACAGAAACCCTGTGAACACGGCAGTGGATAAGGCAGAACACAGAAACCCTGTGAGCACGATAGTAAGTAACGCAAAAACCAAACCCTAAAAAATAGGGTAAGGCAAGGTAAGGCAAAGCTTGGTAAGCATGGCAAGGCAAAGCCAAACCTTGAAAAAATAAGGTAAGGTAAGGCAAAGAAAGTCAAGGTCAACGGGTGTGACCACAACAGAAACACACCAGCAAAAGGCATGAGCAACAATATTGGCATCATAACAGGTAGGAGCAACAAGGCAGGGACATAACAAGCATCATCAATAGTAATCAACACTGTCCCTAGCAAGAGTCATAATAGGCAGGAGCAATAACATTGTCCCCAGCAAGAGACATAATAGGCAGGAGCAACAACACTGGCATTGTCCCCAGCAAGAGACCCAATAGGTATGAGCAACAGTACTGATGTTTGGGCCTAAAAAGAATTCCACACGCCAGCCCACTTTCCACAAAGAGGCCCAGGAACAGGAAAACAAAAAACTAGGCCTTGACTCCAAAAGAAAAGCCCAACCCACATCAGAGGCCCATATCTTTTACGAAGTGGCAGAATTGTAAAAAAATAAAAAGTAAGTCAATAAAATTTCCAAATAAAAATGGCAAATTGACCACCAGGCAGATCGATAAAATTCTAAAGAAGAAATGGATTAGGGCCCAGCTTCTAAATTCTAACCATTACTCTTAAAAGCCCAGAGACAAGTCAGCAGATTCTTCTTGGAAAGTCTATTCTCAAGAAAACCCACGTGATTACCTGACTTTGAAAAGTCAACAATATCAACTATCACAAAGAAGCTACCAGAGAATTAATGAAGGCATGTATAAAAGGAAGACGTCTCTGAATCTCTGCCACCAGAAGATCAAAATCCCTTTCTATATAAATTATGCAACAGGACAGGCATCATTTCCAAGGGATAAGCAGACTACATTTTCTAAAAAGATAAGTAGGGTGCAAGGGGTTGTTCATCTGGAAAATCAAACTAACCATCACGGCAGATTGAACTCTTGTAAAGAGAAGTTAGAGGTCAAAAAGGGATTAGGTTTTCTTTCAAAAACAGAGAAGTAATTACCATAAGAACTGACTATTGATAGCTATTTGACAGAATTGATAAAAATCCCCTTTTCTTTGACAAGAAAATAAAAGATCTTGCTTTTAGGAAATCTGCCGCCCATTATTTAAAGATTAGAAAACCTACTCCAGTATTTTTTTTATAAATATGAGAGGGGGAGAACAAATCAAAGACAGCCAAAAAAATTAATCAAAGAAAAAAACTCAAAATGATCACTTGATCTCAAAAGCCTTCAAAACATTGAAGCAACCAAAAGCTCGTTGAGCCACAAGAAACAAGTCAGCTATAAATCCAAAATCACTAATTCCAGTTCAGTTTCAAAGAAATAGTCATACAAAATGAGACTTTTCTCGTTACAAATTTGGTTCAGCATAAGCCAAAACATGCAGAGTTCGGGTTTTACAAATATGAAAGCCTCAAAAAATTTATGGAGAGCCCTGATCAAGCAGAACAGGTACTATAGTGCAGTTCCAGCTCAGTAATGATCAAATCCAGCCACTTCTACCCCTTCTAGACTGAAGAGGTTCCAATTCTGCCAGCTCAAAAAGCCTTCCAGGGCTTGAAATATATTAAAGCTTACCAAACTCAAACGTTGGTATCGATTTACAGCTGAAACTTGATAGTTGAAGGTGTGGATAATCCAATCCAACACAGACACATCCAATCCAGTCCGGATCAAAAGTAGCTGTCCAGGCAGAAATTAAAGTTCAATGCTCTTTTTGTCTTTCTTAGAGTTAGTCTTTCCCTCTCTGAGCCTTGTAAAAGGCAGTTCTGCCTGAAAACAGTTTACTTTTTCGTCATTTATTCTGGCCAGAACTACCAGTTTTGTACTATGAAAAATTATGAAGTCCTCACCAGTCTGAGGCAAGAAAAGAACTTACTTGGGAGATATTCCTCACCCAAATTCACAATCGCTTGTTTAGAAATTAGTAACTTGGGGCGCAAGTTATCCACTTTTTAAAGAAGTCTGCTAGGGTTTTTTTATTGCTAGCAATGGCATGGTCATACACAAAAGAAAGTTGACTTGTTAACCAGTCAATGGTTTTCAAGACAATGTGAAACTTTACCCTACCATCACAGGAACAAATATAAAACGGGTGAACAACTGACACCAACAAAGGACATAGTAGTCAGCAGTAATAACAATGACAAATACTTCCATTATTGCAGAGACAATTTCTCTTCACTCCCCCTCTCCCCCATAAGAGAAGTGGCACTTAAGAAACAGAAGCTAACTGACGCTCAGATGTAGAAGAATCAGCCATGGTAGATAGGTAGCTGAATTGCAGCGGAGTAGTTGAGCAGCGATGTCACTCCCCCTCAAATTCGACAATGTATGAGAGTCGAGATTTGGAGAAAGCAACATCGAAAAATAAAGTTGCAGCACCCAAATAAAGTGGCATCTATCTCCCCATCAAATCCGACACTAGTAAAGGGTCGAGATTTGGAAGAAGAAAAATTGAAATAATAGTAAAGAGACTCAAACATGCCAGTCTTGAGGCAGAAACAAATGCAAGAGGGGAATGTGGTAGCATACGGCTGTCCCATGAAGAAAAAACTTCAGAAAAGGAGAATAGTAAGGGAGGAAACCCAGCAAATCATGAATAGAGACAAAGACAAAGATAAGGTGCTCAAACGGGAATTAGAGCAAAGGACACCGAAAAAAGGAAACCCTTCATGTGTAGAATATGAATAGATAGAGTGCCCATCAAATGGAAGCAATATTATATAAGGGAGCTGTGAAAGCGAGAGATAATGCAGTGAGAGAACAACAAAATGAAAAAGGTTGGTAAAAGAAAGATGAGAAATAGAGAGGACATGAAAAGAGTTCGGTTGCATAGTAGGGGAAACCACATCGGTAGATCAAAGAGGAAGAAACTAAAGATATTAAAAAAGTAAAGCATGGGAAATTGCATGTGACAATTTTTAAAAAGAAACTAGCAGTGGAAGAAAGTGAGGTACTAGAATCGGAAAAAAGGAGAGAATAATGTTGTGATTGAAGGAAAATAATGACAAAAGAAGGTGTCTGTGAGGAAATAGACAGACAGAGAAAGGGATGAATATTGGAAAGAGGCCAAAGGTAGAAAGAAATAAGCATAACGGTAAAAGGGAAGGAGATAGAAAAATAAATAATAAACACCCAACGGGAAAGGCTAGAGTGACAGAGATGGAGAGATGGCGTGGGGAAAGAACACAACAAACACCAGCCATTGGGCGTAGACAAACAAAAGAGATAAACATAAATAAAAGAGAGCTAAATAGAGCAAAGAGAGAAACAGAGAAAGGGTGCTCAAAACTGAGAAGCGGAAAGGCAACTCAAGAGAGCAGCCGAAGAAGACAGAGCCCGGCAGAACAGTCAAAGGAAAGAGACCTGCTATGAAATTTCAAAGGATAGAGAAGCTGGGACATCAAGAAAGACCATTTGGCATACAAAGATGAAAAATAAAAATTTTGGAACAGTACGAAAATTCGATAATTTCGCCGATATTGTCATTTTTTTTGGGGAGCGAAATTTCAGCACAATTCCAAGTACATATCGTCAATTTATCAATATTTTCTTCGATACTTTTGTCGATATTTCGGGGAAGATATTTTCGTTCGATTCGCAGCTTTAAATGGTCATAATATCGCGACTTGAACTTTCAAAAATTGAACAACTTAAACTCAGCGCACACTGGGGTTCGAACCCCTCTCAACTCTGAATTTTTGCAGCCACTTAATCACCACGCTGTTGATGACTTTATGATTATAAATTATGGAATCTAGTATATATAATACTTGCGAGACTTTCAAAAAATAAACAATTTAAACTCACTCACGCTCTCGCACACAATGGGGTTTGAACCCCTCTCCACTCCAGAATTTACAACCACTTCACCACCATGCTGGCCATAACTTTGTGATTATAAACTATGGAATCTAGTATATATAATACTTGCGAGCTGCTTTTCAAGTTTCAACTTTTCATAGGAACTCTATGTGGTACTAAGTCACTTATGTATCTTATCATGCAATGTATAAAATGTAAAATATTGTAGTAAATCATTATATATAAATGATTGTGGTGTGTTTAATCTTTTTTCATTAATTACTACATATTTTCTACACTCACGGTGTTTGTCAGCTCGCTATATAATTAACTTAAATTAGTTAAATTCATCATGCAATGCATTTCCTTCCAATTTTTTATGATAAACTACTAGATAATTGACTAAATAAGCATCCTCCAAAGTTTCAATAAAAATTTCCAAGTTTTTCTTACAATTTCCGTGGTTTTTATTCAATTTTTATCGATATCGATAATATCCCGATATTTCTATCGAAATTTCTGTGTTTTTGGACTACCGATATTTCCGATATCACCGATATTTTAGACCTTGATCACAGGTTAGGAACCTGGTTCTGATACCGTGTCAAATAAAGTAGGGCAAATATTCAGATATGCTCGCATATGCTCATCTTATTATTCTTCTCCAATATGGCGGTATTTATACAAGTACAAAGATGTGTTAACCCTAAATAAAATAGGAAATATATCTAAATTACAATAGGAAGTAAATCTCTATTACAATAGGACTAAATAATAATTGGTAAGTAACCAAAATTCTAATGAAATAAGGAACTAAAATCCTAACTAAGTAAGGACTCACCAACATTGTAAGCAAGACATAACATGGCCTCCTCATTTGTCCCTACAACTGTGTTAAAGTTGCATTAATTGTACAAATATTTGAGTTCTTAAAAAATTTCCCGCAGATTTGTTAGATATATCTTTGTGTTCTCAAGTTCTGGAAAAGACAAAACGAACTTAAAATAAACTGAACCAAACTGATTGGATCGCTTGACCGAGGAATCTCAGGAAACAAGAATGAAATCACGTAGGAGTGGCCAACTGCACATCTCAAGAAACAGTGATGAAATATGTTTGATCAATGTGATCAGTTGAAATCAGTTTTATGTGTAGAGATTGTTTCTTCTTCTTCTAGCCTTTTTTATAAACTAATTCGTAACCGAACGTGGAGTGCAAGACTTCTGATTGCATAATAATTCCTATTCAGACTCATGTAACTATCTATTCTCTCTGTCTCTCAAGTTTCTCATTCAACGAACGAGAGCTTAGCATTGAGATTTCCTCAATTTCGATGTATGATTTTCTATGTGTCAGTGGTGGAAGCAAAGCCAACATTGAGAAATTATTAATGAGTTAAAGATAAGCTTGGTTGCTCAGATGAATTTGAGGTTGCAGCTTTGCTCTTGGATCTGCACTCTTTCTCTGTCGGATCGGTATTGGCAAGGCACGCAATGCATTCGACAATATACCCCAACGAAACAATATTGAAATCATGGTGCAAGATTCCTTCTGTTCTCTGTAATAAGTGAGGAATTTTGAGTTTCCTTCTTGTGAGCCTTTATGGCTTTGATGTGGTACCATAACTAGTATTTTTCTTGTGAGCTTATCATTCCATTGTTGTCTTGGTTGTATGCTAAGGGTGTCACCAGTTTGGTTTAAGGGGGATGGTATGGCTTGGGTGGTTCTTGGTGATCTAAATGAGGTTTTATGGAGCAGTGTGAAAGAGGGGGTGGGGGGGTGGGGTTCATAATGGAATCCTAGAAGACGTAGATATGTTGTGCTGGTCTTTCCTCTCTTCCTTTCTAAATATCACACGGTGGTAAGTTTATTTGGATATGTTGCGCATTTAACATTAGTTTTACTTGCTTGTAACATTAGCATTGATTTTGTCAGTTGCTACTGCCACAGTCAAAAGAGCATTTTCATCTATGAATATTTTAAAGAATCGATTGCGAAATCAAATGGGAGATTAATGGATAAATGATAACATAGTTATATATATAGTCTCTTTCTATATTGAGGGATCTCTTAAATAATTTTATTTGAGGGGCACCCTTTAAGATTCCCTACGAATTCTTTTTCAACGATCCAAACCATCTATTTTTCAAGTCTACATTCATAGACCATCCTTGCAAAAAAATTAGACAAATCAGAAGCCATTTCGATATCCAATTGTGTCATACAAAATCAATGAACACGGTGCTTCAAGAAAGTACTGAAATTTCAATAATTAAATTGAGTGGTCAAATGATATCGGATTCAAGTGATTTTTTTGTAGAGATGATCTTTGAATGAGTATCTACAAAATAAACGGCTTGGATTAGTGAAATACAATATGGAGTAGGCCCTACAAGGGTATCCCTCAAATAAGCTTATTTGAGGGATCTCTCAACTGAAGTTCCATGTATATATATATATATATATTTTTGATGGCATTGGTAATGAAGCTATTATGCTACGTGTCGAGGAAGATTGTAATATATTTCATGGAAAACATTTTGCGTTAATATATGAACTTTGTATTTAAGTATGCCGTTGAACTTTTTACTCTTACTTTGTTGTTTGGAGATGCCCTCACTGAATTTTTTTTTTTTAAGTATGTCATTGAACTTTTTACTCTTACTTTGTTGTTTGGAGATGCCCCCAATGATTTTTTTAGGGAGATTCACTATTATACTCAATATTGGGGCCCAAATTATAAAAAAAATAAGAATATGAAATGGACTTTAAAAACACACCTAAAGCTTTATTTACAACATAACAAAGAGGCTTTTAACTTCTTATAAATTACAAAACTGCCATCAATTTCTTAAAAACAAGCTCAACCGTAAAAACCTCATAAAAAAACTCAAAACACTCAATATGACATCAAAATAATTTAATAATCAAAATTAAATTCAATAGGGGGCCGTCATTTTTTGGGCTTTTTTTGGGTTTGTTTGTAGAAATTAAATGGTGTAGGATTTATCTATATCATTAGTACTAAGAATGAATATGACTAAATAGGGCTAACGACAAAAGATACTCTATAGGTTTGGGTTGGCTCTCAATAAGTATCAATTTTATCAATCTACACCATTACGTTTGCAACATCGTCCAATTTCATCTTTCCGTTAAGTTGACTGTGCGGTCAATCGTTAAATACTGACGTTTCTACTGTGGGACTTACCTACTAACCAACTAATTCCTAAAAAAATTTATATAAAGTGATAAAATAACATAAATTTAAAGAAAATTACATTGTGTAATATCTTTCAGTCTAGGAAAAAAATAATCATAAAATATGCTTATTAGGAGTTTGATCTCTGAACTTATACCCGAGTTTGATCCTTTAATTTCAAAAATGGTGTAGTGGTCCCGCTCTACTTTCGTTAGCACCATTCGACCTACCATTACTTTTGTTTGCTTTTTTCGTCATTTTTAGCATGTGTCATTGGTGAAGCATGACGGGATGGAAACCATTGTTGCCCAGTTAATCATTCTGCTCGTCTTCTTTTTAATATTTTCGGAATTTATGTATATTTACAATTTTAGGCATTTTTTGTGGGCCAACTCAATTGATGAACTCTGTGACATCTCACCTTCATTGTACCACTTTGTGTCTCCACCAACCTTCCACGATTGAGCAATTGAATTTTCACTCAATTCAATTCTGGCGCACAAGCTTATAAAGATGGAAATTGCTATCTAGCGTTTTTCAGAATGGGGGGAACTAAAACCCACCTAAAAAGACCCTTTCACGCTTAAATTTAATGAGAAATCTAAGAGAATAGATGGTGGGATCATTTTTGCTAACAAAAATTGGCGAAATTTTTATATATTCTGAGTACACCACGTGGCTAATGTACCATCCAATAGACGTATGACATGTGGAATTATTCTCCAACTTATTTCATTTCTTTTTATGATGTGTGGCTGGTTGCATTGGAAATATTCCATATGTCATACGTTTATTGGATGGTACACCAACCACATGGTGTACCCGAAACACCTAAAAATTACTACAAATGGTTATTTACTCAAATGGTCCTCAAATTTATACCCGATTTACATTTTGGTCATTCAATTAAATTATTAGTTCAAATGGTCCATCAACTCTATATTATTAGTCAAATTGGTCCCACCATCTAATTTTCTGTTAGATTTAACCAAATTTTAAGGTACATATAACTTTTCATAATTAACAAATAAAAATAGAATTAAAATAAATACAAAGTTAGAAGAAATGGAGGGGAAAAAAAAATTTCATGAGACCCAAACCCAACCCCTCCTCCCTCTGATTTCTTCTCCCCCATTCCCCCACAGACTTCTCCCCCTTTCTGTTTTCCCCCTCTCTTTCTCTCTCTCCCATTCGCCCCCCTTCTTGGCAACAAACCTCTCCTCTTCCCCCACACCCACAAAACCCATAACCCATAATTATATTGAGAGAGAGAGAGAGAGAGAGAGAGAGAGAGAGAGAGAGAGAGAAATTGTATTTAGAATTGTGTATCTCCACGCAATATTCTACTACAACACCTGATGGCTGATGGGAAGAGCTAAAGCTTCACTACGTCAAATGTTAACCAAAAGGAAGAAGGAAAAAAGGGTTAGCCACAAAATTGGTTTTTTGATTTTTATTTATTTATTTATTTATATATATAAAGTAAAAGGCAGAGAATGGTAAAACATCTAAAATATCAGAAAATGTCCTTGGTTAATTCAAACATTTAAAAATTGAAATTATTAATTAAATAAGGATAATATGGTAAATTCATATTTTTTTCATATTAAAAATATTAAAATTAAAAACAAAATCAGATAATAATTCATACTTTTATGGAACATAACTACCCATATTATCTTTTCTTATTTCTATATAATAAAAAAATCAATTATTTCATGCGTGAGCGTGTGCCAAGGGACTAGTATGTATAATTCAATTGGGTTTGTATTTGTTTAGAGAGAGAGAGAGAGAGAGAGAGAGAGAGAGAGAGAGAGAGAGCTTCTTTTTCTTCTTTTTTTGTCAGGTTAAGGTTCAAAGAAACCAACCAAGTGTGAGTAATTCCTAGCAAATCATCAACAAGCTTTGAACTAATCCAAGGAGGAGCATATTCAAGGATGCAAATACAAGGTCTATGTTGTAGCTCTAGTTAGTTATAGCATTTGCTACTTTGTTCTTTTCCGTGTATATATGGATGATAGAGAGAGTTTTTTTCATTTCATTTTTTAGTATTTATTTTTAACGTACGAAATGATCAATTTGCCCTCATAGTTATGGAAATGTTGACAGAATGTAACGGTAGGATCAATGGACCGAATAATATGGAGTTGATGGACCATTTGAACGAATAATTTAATTAAGGGACTAAAATGTAAATCGGGTATAAGTTTGAGGACCATTTGAGTAAATAACCCTTACTCCGAAAGTAGAGTTGAGGGACTACCACAACCATTTTTTTAAATTAAGGGACCAAAATGTCACTCGGGTATAAATTCAAGGATCATAGCTCCTAAAAAAACCCCAAAAAAATATGTCGTATGTGTTGGCGTGACTTGTGGATATTGACTTACTTTCCTTACACACCAAGAATTCCTATTATAATTGTAATTGATTTACTTTAATTCCTGATTTCCTACTGTAAATAGATTTAGGAATTTATTATTTACTTGCCCATTCAGGTTTCGTTGTATTATAAATATGACCTCCTACAAGGAGAAGAATACACAGAAAATTCCCACAAACAAATATTCTCTCATAGTTTTTCATATTTTAGCATGGTATCAGAGCGGCGATCTTGGAATTGCTGACTCTAGTTTCAAAACCCCGCCGCCGCTATGAGGGTTGATGATTTTTTCAACCCTCATGGAGGTAGCACCACCGACTCCTTCTCTCATTCTCAACCAACCATCGTTGAGTTGAGTGCCCAGATGGCTCCGCCCCTACAGATGCAGACTTTGACCCCGAACCCGATCCAGAATCAGGATCCTTTTTTGACGACCCCGACCCCGACCCCGACTATGACGACGACGACCCTGACCCCGACTCCGAAGACGACCCCAACCCCTACTCCGATGATGACCCCAACCTCGACTTTGTCTATGATTCAGACCCCGATCCCGACTTCGACTCCGACTCCGACTCCGGCCCCAACTCAGGCCCAGATTCCGATCCAAATTCCTACTCAACCTGTATCCTATGCTTCTTCCGCTGCACAGATTATGACTTCTAGACTAACGACCCCGACACATGGACCAAATTGCCCATATTGTGGTGATCCGAGACACACTTGTGAGACTTGTTTTACATCGCATGGCTACCCCGATTGGTGGGCTACTCTTACAGATCGAGGACAATGCCATATGACCAGTAATGGTACTGGTTATGGATTCCATACTTCCGATAAGTTTGATTCCAAGAGCTGGATAATTGATTCTAGTGCAACTGATCATATGACGTTTGATCCTGATGATTTTCTGAATACTACACAACCCCGACGAACCTGCATTGCAAATGCCAATGGTGTTACTTATCCTGTGACAGGGGCTGGCACTGTTGCACTCTCATCCTCTCTCACACTGTCTAATACTTTACTTGTTCCATCTTTATCCACTAAATTGTTGTCAGTTAGTCAGCTTACTGAACAATTGAATTGTTGTGTACTCATTTACCCGAGTTTTTGTTTGCTTCAGGATATTCACACTAAGGAGATTCTTGGTCGTGGTACTAAGAGAGGGGGGCTATATTATGTCGATGACTTCAGTCCCGGCGTGGCTAACAGTGTGACACATCCCTTTGATAGCAAACAAAAGCAAATCTGGTTGTGGCATCGTCGATTGGGACATCCGTCTTTTAGTTATATGAAGCATCTTATACCAGATTTATTCTCAGGTTTCAAAGACTCCGACTTCACATGTGATACTTGTATTTTGGCCAAGAGTCACCGTGTGCCCTACCCGTTGAGTACGAACAAGTGTACTACTCCATTTACATTAATTCACTCTGATGTCTGGGGACCTTCGCCTATCACTGCTCCTTCTGGTGTTCGATGGTTTGTCACATTCATCGATGATTGTACACGGATGACATGGCTTTATTTGCTGAAGAATAAAAACGAGGTGTTTTCCCGTTTTCAGTCCTTCCACAAACAGATGAAAACTCAATTTAATGCTCAAATCCAGATTCTTCGCTCAGACAATGGTGGAGAATTTGTCAATCATGACTTTCAGACTTACTTCCAACAACATGGAATTATCCATGAGACGACTTGTCCTCAGACACCGCAACAAAATGGTGTTGCTGAACGAAAGAATCGACATCTTCTTGAAACCGCCCGAGCACTTCTGATTGGCGCTCATGTTCCTCGCCATCACTGGGATGATGCTATTGTCACTGCAGTTCACCTGATCAACCGCATGCCTTCTGGTGTATTGACCTTTAAAACTCCTTTGCAGGTGCTTGCGCAACACAGACCTCTGCCCTCTGTTTTGGTACTCACACCCCGAATCTTTGGATGCGTGGCTTTCGTTCATCTTCACAAAAATCAACGTAGCAAACTTGATCCCTGTGCGCTTCGTTGTGTTTTTGTGGGTTATGCCACTCATCAGAAAGGTTACCGTTGTTATCACCCTCCTACCCAACGAACCTATGTCACTTTGGATGTGACTTTTCTGGAATCTGAGCTGTTCTTTCATGACCCATCATCCAATTCTGCGCTTCAGGGGGAGATACAAAGTGAAGCACAGAATTGGAGCAACTTGGCAAACAAAGAAATCCTCCCATGTACAGAAATGATTGATCATCCCGAGTCTGGAGCACGAGATTACTCTCTGTTGAAAAGTGACCAATCGCCCATTCATAGCGATCAATTGCCTGACCCACCTGATCCATGTGAAGATATTTCTGATCCGAGTCCCACATCTACAGACAATACAGAACAACAAGATGAAGACCCCCCTTCTAACTCAACAGTACCAACAGACCAATCTCCTGAGAATATCCTTGAGGTAACTACTCCTACTAGACTTGTGCATTTAGATGATAAAACTATTGGATATCAATTACCTTTCAGGCAAAATCGTGGGAAGCCACCAAACCGTTATTCACCGGATATTGGCAAGACATCCAAGTATCCAATTGCAAATCATGTATCCACTGAGAAGCTGTCTGAACCACTCAAGGCTTTTGTGCATCAGTTGTCTGCTATCCATATTCCAACCAAGGTCTCTGAAGCATTGAAAGATCCTAAGTGGGTCCAAGCTATAAAAGAGGAGATGAAATCTCTTGAGAAAAATCAAACTTGGACATTAGAGACTATACCACGAGGAAAAAAGACTATCGGATGTAGATGGGTGTTTACTATAAAACACAATGCAGATGGATCTATCGAGCGATACAAGGCAAGACTTGTGGCAAAAGGGTACACACAGACCTATGGTATAGACTATGAAGAAACTTTTGCACCAGTTGCAAAGTTAAACACCGTCAGAGTCTTATTGTCCCTTGCAGCTAATTTGGATTGGCCACTACACCAGTTTGATGTAAAGAATGCTTTTCTACATGGTGAACTCACAGAGGAGGTGTACATGGACATTCCTCCTGGATATAATACTACTCAGACTGGAACAGTTTGCAGGTTACGAAAAGCATTGTATGGATTGAAACAGTCACCACGTGCATGGTTTGGACGGTTCACCATGGCAATGAAGAACAATGGTTTCAAACAGTGCAACTCAGATTATACTCTGTTCTTGAAACATCAAAAAAGGAAGGTAACAGCATTAATAATCTATGTTGATGATATGATTATTACTGGGAATGATAAACAGGAAATATCACAGCTACAAGACTATCTGGCTACGGAGTTTGAGATGAAGGATCTAGGTGGACTCAAGTATTTCTTGGGAATTGAGGTGGCTCGATCGCAGCAAGGCATATTTCTCTCTCAAAGGAAATATGTCTTAGACTTGTTGACAGACACAGGAATGCTAGATTGTAAACCTGCGGACACTCCTATTGTTCAGAATCATCATCTTGGAGAATATCCGGATCAAGTTCCAACTAACAAAGAAAGATACCAAAGGTTAGTGGGAAGATTGATCTATTTGTCACATACTCGACCAGACATTGCTTATGCGGTGAGCGTTGTCAGTCAATTTATGCACTCTCCAAGTGAAGACCACATGAATGCAGTTCTTCGGATACTTAGATATTTGAAGTCTGCACCTGGAAAAGGACTTATGTTCTCAAAGCATGGTCATCTAAATATTGATGGTTATTCAGATGCAGATTGGGCAGGTAATGTAACAGATAGAAAATCCACATCGGGTTACTTCACATTCGTGGGAGGTAATTTGGTGACATGGAGGAGCAAGAAACAGAATGTAGTAGCTTTATCCAGTGCAGAAGCCGAGTTCAGAGGCATGACTAAAGGGATTTGTGAACTTCTTTGGTTAAGAAAGTTGCTTATTGAACTCGGGTATAAACCTACATCCACAATGAATCTCTTTTGTGACAACAAGGCTGCTATATCCATTGCACAGAATCCGGTTCAGCATGATCGTACTAAACATGTTGAGGTAGATCGACACTTCATCAAACAGAAGCTTGAAGTTAAAGTGTTTCAGTTTCCTTTTGTGAAATCCGAGGATCAATTGGCGGATATTTTGACAAAGGCGATTTCCAGTAAAGCATTCCATAATTCACTGGATCAGTTGGGCATTGGCGACATCTATGCACCAACGTGAGGGGGAGTGTTGGCGTGACTTGTGGATATTGACTTACTTTCCTTACACATCAAGAATTCCTATTATAATTGTAATTGATTTACTTTAATTCCTGATTTCCTACTGTAAATAGATTTAGGAATTTATTATTTACTTGCCCATTCAGGTTTCGTTGTATTATAAATATGACCTCCTACAAGGAGAAGAATACACAGAAAATTCCCACAAACAAATATTCTCTCATAGTTTTTCATATTTTAGCAGTATGTGTTGTTTTGACGTGTTTCAAGTAACCAAGGTAAATGGTTTTGTTCCAAAAAAGAGAAGAGCCAAACACAGCAACAATTACAATTCTTACAGATGGTCTTGACTTCAATAGGGCTGGCACACTATCAAGTGGACGAACTGAAAGACTTGTTATTAGACTATCAAATTTTGAAAACATATGAAAGACACGTATAATTCATGCATTGCATTGCATATACATATCATATTTTATTGTTTTTATTTTTATTTTATCCAAATAATCATATATTAGGGAGTGAGATTCGAACACATGACCTATGATTTAGAAGTAACTGTTCTTAACCTCTTAAACTAAAAGCTCTTGCTTAGTTGATCATTAATGTCTCGTAATGATCGTGGCAATGATCGATCATGACATAAATCATTTTGAACTAATTTTATGTGTTTTTCCACCTGACTCATTTTCAAAGTTTGGAATCTTACATAACTGATGTCTGAATCCAATGTGATTCAGACACTATTTCCTAGCATCACTTTCATGACATCAAGACAACACTATTTCCTATAGCATCTTGGTTATAATGTGATTGAATAGGCTAATGATCATTAGCCTATTAAATAACATTGTTCGATTGAAGGATTACGGACTAAATAAAATTATGTGTTTCGGTTTTGTGATTAGAAAAAGCCCCAAAAGTTATTATACTCAAGAAGCTAATAAAGTTCCAAAAAGGACGACAAAATCTCATCTCATCCTATCCATAATCCACACCACCAGTTACATCAACCTGAAAAGCATATAATTACCAATATCCCAAAATACAGGAAAATAAAATACTACAAGCAAAAGTCTAAAAATACAATTATTAATTTCCGCGCAAAGTCCCATAATATTCTAGTGGTTCTTGATGAACTCCTTGATCCTTGTAATCAGAATCTCAGTTTCGGAAGCTGTTTCAGGGTCCATGTCTAGTGCAATCTTGTTAAGATAGAAGCTGTGAGTCATCCCCTTGTTAATCAGAAGCTCCACATCCTTGTTGGCCTTCTTCATGGCCTCAAAGTACTCCATTTCTGTGTCTATGATCAAGTCCTTGGAAGCAATGCAAAGAAGGAACGGCGGCAGCTTCAGGCCATCCAACAGCGGGGCGCCGGGGCCCATCGGACACGTTACCGGGTGGTCTTTGGTGGACCCCACTGGAATAGCCAACCCCAAAAACTTGTCCACCATGTCCAGTGTAAGAAACGGTGACTCAGGCTGCTCCAATTCAGACTTGCTCCTCTCGGCTCGAACGAAACCCGGGTGGATCGGGATCCCTCCGGCAAGCCTCAAGGGACTCAAATCCACCGTGCCTGCTCTAGCAGCGACGTGGTGCACTATGTTCCCTCCTGAGCTATCTCCAATAAGAAACACACGGCTGAAGTCTGCGTAGCTCAGAAGCCACGGCTCTTTTTGCTCACCCCGAGCCAACTTCCGAAGCCAGAGGAGAGCGGTGTAGCCGTCGTCGATGGCGGCAGGGAGACGGTGCTCGGGTGCTAGCCTTTGATAGACAGAGACAACAATGGCGTTTGTGGCGCGAGCAAGCTTGGTGTATATGTGGTAGTACATGTACCAGTCAGCTTGGCTTATGCAAAAGCCACCCCCATGGAAGTGGAGGATTATGGGAAGCTTGTTGTCGTCGTGACCCTCCTGCTTTTGCTCAGGTAGATATATCCGTACGCGAAGGCCAGAGGGTTCATCGACGATCACATCTTCAGTGGCAACTCCGTTGACGAATTCTTTGTGCGGTGCCACTGGCTCAGACATGAACTTGACCTCAGGAGGTCCAGTCCATGTCCGGTCGACTGAGCCGTCGTTGAAGACTCTTAGCCAACCGGACACCTCTTCGACTAGCTTCTTATTTTCACGGACCATGGTGGTGGTATAATATGGGCTAGGCTTTGCTGGTTTAATTTACTTCACAAAGAGGTTGGGATGTAAGAGCGTTTGTGCTAAGTCACCCACTTATATAGGAGTGTGAGTCTAAAGAGACTAAATTAATTGGCATTAGCTGACCCAAAAAACAAAAAACGAAAAAAAAAAGCTGACCATATTTTGTTTAAATTTTTTTTTTAGTGGGAGGTTGAATTCGACTTTGAGATATCTTCAACCTACTTTATTATGTTTTTTTATGACAAAGTTTAGGAGGGAGATTGACTACTCTCACCATTAGCGGCAGAGCAAACCTACAATTTCTACCCAAAAAGACTTATGTGTGGCATCCAACTGATAGCTGCCACCAGTATAGATTATATAGAAAATTACAGATCGCGTACCAATAAGGATTTCTGACAGAAGGATTCGAACACTAATGGAACTACACATAATCCAGAAACCTTACCAATTGAACCAACCTCATTGACAGCCTACTTTATTACGTAACCAACCATAACATATAGAATAAATTCTTCCTTTTTTTTTTTCTTTTAGTTAACGAAAAATAGCTCATTAGGGAGCAATGTAATTGTGGGCCTAGTGAGCAAAAGAATGTGTTACGTGCTGAAGAGAGAGAACGTACAATAATGTAGACTTTTGTAGGCCGGGCAACACGAACCACAGAGTAATCACCCAAAAAGTTGAGGAATATACTGGTCATTGGTCAATATTAATCAAATAATATTATTAGACTTTCCAGAGTTTCAGTGAGTTTGAAAGGTTGGTGTAGGCAGCCACGAGTTGCCATGACATTTAACAGCGTAGTGGGCTGCTGCTTCTATTCGTTGTGGACCGACCATATTGCATGACAAGTGACCATCCATGTAAACAGGTAATCAGGGCCGACTTTTTAAATCGTAAACAGGTAATTAAGGCCGACTCTGAAATTTCAAGGATATTACGAAAATAAAATATGAGGCTATTTTTAATGTTAGTCTAACCAAAAAAAAAAATTAAATAACAAAAATTTATCATAAATAAAGCAAACTTTAACATAGAAAAACAGCTAAAAAAGATAGGAAAACAAAAACAGCTGAAATGGAAAGGAGAAGAAGAACTAGAGAGAGAACGTGTTTTACAAGTAGTCGGTGTCTTTTAGCATTTTACTACCGAAAGGTATTAGACATATTGTTTTTTCTTTGTGTGTGTGTGTGTGAAAGTTCAAATATATATGTGTGAGCCTGTTGCCTTTTTATTACTGGCATTTTTCTTCTAAACCCCAGGAATCCGCATAAGCATATGAAAAGGGGGATAATAATTTTTCACGTAGGTACTTAATAGATTTACTGACAATTTCACCGACAGAGTGACAAATTTGTAAGAACTATTCGCATTTAGGTATGCATTTTCAAATCATCAATAGTTCGTGTACGACTTTGAAAATAGGACTATACTAGGAGGGTTTTCTGTTCTCAGACTTCAACCGTCGCAAGTATCCTAGGGCAGTACTTGGAGTCTCTATTTCTTTGGCGAATATGAGTTGGATGGACCATTTTTCTTTCCTTTCCAGAGTCTTAGGACACTAAAATTTTTTATGTCCTTTGGAAAATGATGATTTCGGTCCTCATATTTAAGTTGGGCTAGTTTCACTTTGGCACATCTCCTCTATTTTTCAAGAACAGTGGTAACGAAAACATGTAAAATGTGACCCTCACATTTTCATTCAACCAAAACAAATTGACAGAGAGAGTGAAGAGATTGTCTTGCAACAATATTTAAAAGACAATTTCTCTCCATTTAAAGTCCTAATTTGAGTTTTCTTCTCCTAAGACTACAAAGTCTCTCCATTTAAAGTTTTCTGAGAAGACAACGAGAAACACATTGGATGTTCCCATCTAAAATAAAGTAGAGAGACAAGCAGACACAAATAAAACCAAAGTGGTTGAATTTGGAACTACACTGTTACCACTAGCATCACCAGGAATGAATGGAAAAACAGAAGAAGAATAAATATATTTTTAATCAGAGAGATTTTGACCAGTATAACATACTTTCATGGAAAGTACCAGCAAATTCAAAGAAAAGAGCATTAGGGTTTGACTAGATGATCAAATCACAAGAGTTGAAAGCAGCCGTGGGCACCACCACCGGCACATGTGAACTTCCATTGCATTGTTTGGAAGCCAAGGCGAATTGGGACACAACTTTCGCAATACTTGCTACTCAAAATCAAGTAATCCACAACGAGCTTTCACAATCAAGTTTTGGGATTTCGATATTTTTTTCTTACACTTCCCACTACAGAAGACGACGAGATGGTGCATGTCATCAGACCACTATTTAGTATGTAATTGTGTGCAAGTCACGTCTACTGAGTCAGTTCCGGACCCAAGTTCACTCGGCGTGGCCACTAGGTCGTCGGGGCACACTATAATCCAACGTGGTAATAGTAACGCTCATGACCTAATACACTACTACATTTTACATTTAGCGCAACGAAGAGAATTTCGTCGCGCAAAATACATTGTAGTCGCACAAATTTTAACGCGACAGAAACTTCGTCGCGCAAAGATCGTGAAGAAAGACTTTGCGCGACCAAGTTTTTACATTGGTCGCGCAAAGTGACTTTGTGCTACGAAAAAATATTGGTCGTGCAAAGTAACTTTGCGCGACGAAAAAATATTGGTCGCACAAAACTTTGCGCGACGAAACACATTGGTCGCGCAAAGGTTTGCGCGACGAAAAATATTTGTCGCGCAAAGTCTCAAAAAAATTTATGAAAAATAAAAAATTCCCGCGTCCCATTTTTGGTACCCGCCTACATTTTTAGAGTTTTGCGCGATGAATACTAACGTCGCGCAAATATTTGCGCGACTAAATATTTTTTGTGTTTTAAATTTTTTTAATTAAAATAAACTAATTTAATAGTTTGCTCTACACAATATTTTGTCGTGCAAGGTTTTTGACTTTTTGTTTTATTATTTCTTTAATATTAATTTATTTATATTAGTTTATTCAAATTTTTACTTTTTAAATTTAATTTAATTGTATGATTTTTTTAAATCACTTTAATTTAAGTTGATATTAATTTTTTCGAATTTTTACTTTTAAAATTTAATTTAATTGTAAGATTTTTCTTAATTACTTTAATTTAAATTGACATATTCAAAATAAAATTACATCTGAAAAATAGTGATCAAATTATCCAACAAATATATATATAATATTCAAAATGTACACATAAATTAACAAGTACAATAATAAAATCCTAATACAAGAGTATTGTGGTGGTAGTGACGGATGATATGTTTTGATAGCTTCCTAATCCTCAACTTTAGCCATCAAAGTCTTGATGATTACCTACAAAAAAAAACAAATATGGTCAAATAACAAAAAAAAAGAAAAAAAAGAATGCATAATCTCCCCTAAAATTGTTATACCACAAATCAAACTCCAATCTCTCCCCTTTACTCAACCCCAAACCCCACACAAACTCAAAACTAACTCCAAAAACACATATTAATGAAAAAAATTTAAAATTTGGAGAGAATATACCTTTTGGCAAGATTGAGAGTGAGTGAGAATGAGAGGGAGAAGTGAGTGTGAGAGAATTAGATAAGATAGTGATAGAGAGATGAGAGAGTGAGAGATAGTGAAAAGATGATGAGAGAGTGAGTGAGAGTGAGAGATAGTGAAGAGAGATATGAGAGATTAAGTGAGAGGAGTGAGTGTGAGAGAAAAGGTGGAATTTGGGGAGAGGAAAAGAGAGAGGAGAGGTAAGAGTAGAGAAAGACATTGAGAAAATGGTGGAGGAGTTATTTTGGTTTTAAAAATCGTATCACTTTGCGCGACGAAACATATTGGTCGCGCAAAGTCTAAAAAAAAAATTTTTTTTTTAAAAATTTCCCGCATCCCATTTTTGGTTCCCGCCAAAATTTAACTTTGCGCGACGAAAAATACATATTGGTCGCGCAAAGTCTAAAATATTTTTTTTTTTTTTAAATTCCCGCATCCCATTTTTGGTACCCGCCAAAATTTAACTTTGCGCGACGAATATAGGAATATTGGTCGCGCAAAGTCTAAAAAAATTATTTTTTTTTAAAAAAAAATTCCCACATCCCATTTTTGGTACCCGCCAAAATTTTTAAATTTTTGCGCGACGAAAAGTACATATTGGTCGCGCAAAGTCTAAAACAATTATATAAAAAAAGTCTCGCGTCCCATTTTTGTTACTCGCCCAAATTTTTTGAGTTTTGCACGACGAACTGTTGGTCGCGCAAACTTTTGAGAGACGAAAAATTGGTTCGTAGCACAATATTTATAAAAATAATTGTTTTGAATAAGAAAAAATAAAAAAAATTATTTTATGATTTAAAATATAATTAAGGTGAAAGCTACTTAATAAATGTATATACTATTCAATTTCTTAAGTGTTATACGTACAAAATAAATAAATTTAAAACTACTTAATAAATAAATATATATATATACACACACACCATTCAACGATCCAACCGTAAGACTTGTTTGTATATACTTCAAGATCGTATACCCCAAAAATCACAAAAAATAAATATTCAGAGATCTAGTAACGGGACAAAACTTTTCGATAGTTATAAATGAAAAATCACGATTTAACGGTTATTTTAACTCCGATTTTGATGATTTTTTTACAGGTACACTCCTTGACCCTATATGAATACAATGACTGAATTTGATCTTCAATTTAAAACATTTGCACTAGTGGATACCACAAAATCTTATGTTATATTTAACGAAAGTATAAATAAACTCTTAATTATTAGTGAATATATTGTTTTGATGGCATATGCATTCTACGAAACTAGTTTCAACGATCCAACCATCAAACTTGTTTTTTTATACTTCGAGATCATATACGCCAAAAATCGGAAAAAATAAACATTCATAGATCAAGTAATGGACAAAACTTTTCGACAGTTATAAATAAAAAATCATGATTTAACGGTTATTTTAACTCCGACTTTGATGATTTTTTACAGCTACACTCCTTGACCCTATATGAATACAATGACTGAATTTGATCTTCAATTTAAAATATTTACACTAGTGGATACCACAAAATCTTATGTTATATTTAATGAAAGTATAAATAAACTCTTAATTGTTAGTGAATATATTATTTTGATGGCATACACATTCTACAAACCTAGTTTCAATGATCCAACCGTCAAACTTGTTTGTTTATACTTCGAGATCATATACGCCAAAAATTGGAAAAAATAAACATTCAGAGATCAAGTAAAGGGACAAAACTTTTCAACCGTTATAAATGAAAAATCACGATTTAACAGTTATTTTAACTCCAATTTTGATGATTTTTTACAGTTACACTCCTTGACCCTATATGAATACAATGACTGAATTTGATCTTCAATTTAAAATATTTACACTAGTGGATACCACAAAATCTCTTAATTGTTAGTGAATATATTGTTTTGATGGCATACACATTCTACGAAACTAATTTTAACGATCCAACCGTCAACCTTGTTTGTTTATACTTCGAGATCATGTACGCCAAAAATCGAAAAAAATAAGCGTTCATAGATCAAGTAACGGGACAAAACTTTTCGACGGTTATAAATGAAAAAATCATGATTTAACGGTTATTTTAACTCCAATTTTGATGATTTTTTACAGCTACACTCCTTGACCCTATATGAATACAATGACTGAATTTGATCTTCAATTTAAAATATTTACACTAGTGGATACCACAAAATCTTATGTTATATTTAATGAAAGTATAAATAAACTCTTAATTGTTAGTGAATATATTGTTTTGATGGCATACACATTCTACAAAACTAGTTTCAATGATCCAACTGTCAAACTTGTTTGTTTATACTTCGAGATCATATACGCCAAAAATCGGAAAAAATAAACATTCAGAGATCAAGTAAAGGGACAAAACTTTTCAACCGTTATAAATGAAAAATCACGATTTAACAGTTATTTTAACTCCAATTTTGATGATTTTTTACAGTTACACTCCTTGACCCTATATGAATACAATGACTGAATTTGATCTTCAATTTAAAATATTTACACTAGTGGATACCACAAAATCTCTTAATTGTTAGTGAATATATTGTTTTGATGGCATACACATTCTACGAAACTAATTTTAACGATCCAACCGTCAAACTTGTTTGTTTATACTTCGAGATCATGTACGCCAAAAATCGAAAAAAATAAGCGTTCATAGATCAAGTAACGGGACAAAACTTTTCGACAGTTATAAATGAAAAAATCATGATTTAACGGTTATTTTAACTCCAATTTTGATGATTTTTTACAGCTACACTCCTTGACCCTATATGAATACAATGACTGAATTTGATCTTCAATTTAAAATATTTACACTAGTGGATACCACCAAATCTTATGTTATATTTAACGAAAGTATAAATAAACTCTTAATTGTTAGCGAATATATTGTTTTGATGGCATATGCATACAAAAAAACTAGTTTCAACGATCCAACCGTCAAACTTGTTTGTTTATACTTCGAGATCATATATGCTAAAAATCGAAAAAAATAAACATTCAAAGATCAAGTAATGGGACAAAACTCTTCGACGGTTATAATGAAAAATCACGATTTAACGGTTATTTTAACTCCGATTTTGATGATTTTTTAAAGCTACACTCCTTGACCCTATATGAATACAATGAACTAATTCGATCGTCAATTTAAAATATATATTTTCTAACAAAAACCCAGTCCAAACAACAATAATATATTTTTCTAACAAAAATCCGATCCGATTTAAAATAATAAATTTAAAGCTACTTAATAAATATATATACCGTTTAATTTCTTAAGTGTTATGCATACAAAATAAAAAACAAAAATAAATTGGTTTAGGTGACAAAATGTTTGGATTACGTCATGCAAAGATTTTAAAAAATAATTTTTTATTTTTATTTATTTTTATAAGGACTTTGCGCGACGAAGTTTACTTTTCGTCGCGCAAAATTGGTTGCGCAAGACTTTGAGCGACGATGTATTGTCGTCGCGCAAAAGTTTGTCGCGCGAAGTGACTTTGCGCGACGAATTATTTTTCGTCGCGCAAGACTTTGAGTGACGAAGTTTCAAGTTTCGTCGCGCAAAGTGACTTTGAACGACGAATAGTTTTTCGTCGCGCAAAATTTGGTCGCGCAATGGGTTTTTTTTACTAGTGTAACTTCTATTATTCTTCTGTCTATAGGAATTGTTAGGAAACAATAAAATAAGTTAGGAGAAAAAAGAATAGAAATCTGTATTAAGATATTGTCAAAAAAAATTCTGAGTTTTCCGAATTGGATTGGATACTGAAATTCTGAATTTTTTTGGAACGGAATTGGAATAGAATTTTCATTCTGAAATTTTTTGGATTGGAATTGTAATCCCCTGATTCCAATATGATCCGTCCGAAAATCAACCCTAGCCTAGTCTTTCAATGTTGTATCCATCTATTTACTTGATCATAACTAGATTATCAAATAACTTTCAATTTGATTTTGAGTGCCGATCCTTGAAAGAAGATATAAAAAATAAACGATCTCGATCATGGTGTCACTACAAAACAAATATCTTCTATAACGAAGGTGCTAACCGTCGTAAAATCTATTAGCGTACACGTAGAGGCTACGAATAACTTGCTATCATCCATGTAATATCCCTTGCCTTTAATGAACAATGATTGTGACAAGTTACCTGAAAATAATTGAGATATTTAGTTATATACCTATTATTAGCACTAATGTTATAGATAAACACTATACCATTTAACTTCTATAAGCAAACCCAAAAAAAACACTATTGCCAGCTATCCAATTTTTTAGTTTACTTAGTATACTAATTTTTGGTTTTACTCTTTTGTTTTGAGTGTTTTTGGGTTTTTTTGTGAGGTTTTAAGGTTGGGCTTGTTTTAAGAAAACCATTGGCAATTTTGTAAATTATAGGAAGTTCAAAGCCCCTTTGTTATGTTGTAAGTGAGCTTATAGTTTTCATTTTTGCTCTTTTTTTTTTTTTTTTAAGAATTTTTTTTTCGCTCAATTGGTTGGTCTATTATTGCGTCTGTTTTGGGTACAATTCTTGGTCTATTATTGCAGCTGCTTTGGAGATGTTAAATTAAAAGGTGAAATTTGATTTTGACAGCTGATGTGGCAATTCCAACCAATATGTCAATTTTATTCATTATTTTATTATAATTGGACTCACATATACACATTAATATGAAAGAGTAAAAAATTTAAAAGTGCTTCTAAACGAATCCTAAAATTAACTGAGTACACCATACTATCAAACTATTTATTGAATTACTAATTTACCCTATTATAAAATGACCAAAAAGAATATATTCTATCCAATAGTTTTGAAATATAAATAAATAAATAAATATCTCATCAAACATAAAGACTGTCCCAACCCAACCCACTTACCCCACTACTAGCCAGCCATGTGGTTCTATCTCTCTCTCTCTGAATTTTGGATGACGGACTCTCAAGAAGGCCTACGAAATGAAGTCCTCCATCGTTAGGAATCTCTCCTAACTCCAAAACCACCCTCTAATGATAATCCAATTTCGATTTCTATGGGATAAAGCTTATCATTTATGCAATAGGGAATCATTTTATCAAATTCTAATCACTAATAATTTGCCACAAGTACTGTAATTGGTTGTCAACTGTAGGTACATAAGGGGGAAGGTTTGTGTGAGAGAAGAAAAGAGTGTGAGGGGCGGGGACCATGGCTGATAGTGGAGAGAGTGAGCGGCGTCAGCCATGGCTGGCAGGAGGCTGGGTTGAGAAGGAGGTAGTTATTGCTGGAACATTTTTATTTTTTATTTTTTATTTCATAAGTATTGGTTAAGAAGGTGCAAATGGTTAGTGAGTTTTAGGTTGATACAATTATGGTGTCGTGGACCTATTAGAATTCATTAGATTAATTTAATGGTTAGTATTTGTTTAAAAAAGTGTTGTGTGATAGTGTATTAGGGTGTACTAGGAGTATTTTTGGTAGTTAAATATGGTGTCCTTAGTTAATTTTACATTTGAATTAAAATATTTGGGTGTACTTAGATCAAGGGGTGTACTTAGACAGATAATAGCTTATGTTTTCATAATGAGATGAAACCCTGAAGTAAAAAAATAAAATAAAATAAAATATGAAATGACGCCTCACTGTGGTTACTGTCAAAAATAACGTTGAGATGACAGACTTCAAATCCTTGTCAACATTAACTCTTCAGTTGGAGCATTATATGATGTTAAATTTTACCATTAAAACTCCACCTCACATTTTAGCATATCGGTTGGAGATACTCTTAAGGATGCAGAAGCAAATCCATAGCATATCGGTTGGAGATGCTCTTAAGGATGCATAAGCAAATCCTATCCATCATGAAAGCCCATAAAATTATGTTTACAGGCCCAATAGCTAAGCCCATTTATATATGTTATCTGATCTTTCTTTGATATATATGTATATGAGTCCTGATCTCTTGGACTACAGGGGTCCAAGAAATTTATGGTCACTCACCGTTGGATGTAAATTCAACGGTTCACTCACTCTTGCACTCATTTTAAGAAACTTTTTTGAACCATTGGATTAATATCCAACGGTGGGTGACCACAATCTCTTGGACTCCTGTGGTCCAAGAGATCGGGACTGATATGTATATATAGTACCACCAATGAAAACCTTCATGCTCAGATAGGAGAAAACTTCATTCATAAAATTCTGGTTACAGGCCCAGCGGTTGTCTGGACTCATTCAACCATAAATTGCACATAATTTAGAGAGTTCAAGAACAAGAACATGTCTGGCAGTTGTGAACTGAGGAATATTTCTCCAGGGGGGTTGATGTGCAAATGTTCTCAATTTTTGTGCTTTGAGAAAAAAAAAATCCATAAAAATTAAAAGATACTATTATTCATGGTCCATAGAAAATAAAAAATAAAATTACAAGCTACAATTGTTCACAACTAGTTTCATATATCGTATCATCGTTTCATTACCTCCCATTCTGTCACAAGTGGACCTCACACAATATTCATAACAAAAAAAAAAAAAGCTCTCTTCACTTATTCAATTGCAACCTGTAAAACTAAAATGAATGTAACAATCAAATACACATAATTAAATACTTTATCCCTCCATGTCTCCACCATTTTTATGTGGGAAAGGCTGCTAATCAAATTCTTGGAGCTAAGGTCTCTATCAACATCTCAACAAGAACAGTGTGAAACCTCCACGGTCAACGAGGTCTCAACGAAAAAGCTACCAGGAGAGATGTAAAAACTAAAACAAGCCTATATAATGCCATATATGTATAGAACTTCAGTTGAGAGATCTTTCAAACCAACTTATTTTAGGGATATTTTTGAGAGCTAACTTTGTATTGTATTTCAGTGATACAAGCCGTCTATTTTCTAAATATTCCTTCAAAGATCATCTTCGTCAAAAAAAAAAAATTAAAAAATTAAAAATTGTTAAAACTAAAAACCATTTTGCCACTCAATTAATGGTTGAGATTTTAGTGTTTTCTTGAAGCACCGTATTCGTCTATTTGTTAGCCACAACTAGATATCTTTATGGTTTTCAATTTGTCTAATTTGTTGCAAAGATGATCTATGAATGATAAAACAAACGATTCAAATTGTTCAAATAGAATTCGTAGTGAACCCACAATAAGGTGTTATTCAAATAAAATATTTGAGAAATCTCTTAATTGAGGGAATCGTACCTATATATATATTGTAGATATATACATATGAATGGTGGCTAGTCTAGTTCATCACCATCTTGATCACCATCTCGATCACCTTAATTGAAGTGGATCGTACCTATATAATACGATACTTGATCACCACACCTAGCGATCAATCAGTTCCCAAGTTATGGCATTCTTTCATTGCTTCCAAACTTCTATCCGAAATGGCGAGACAACAACAACAAGAGTAGGGTGTGATTGTTACCCAGGTTACGACATTGATTCACTGCTTCCCAACTACAACAAGAGTAAGGTGTGACTGTTAGGGTTTGTATACACAAAAAGTAACATGGTTCTATATGCAATGAGAGATATCCAATTTGGTTCTGTTATGTTGGTCCTAGCAGACTTGAAACCGCAGCTGAAATGGTTCAAGCCGATTTGGTCCGACTTAGTCAAATTAAAGGAAGAATGAAAACAAAAAAAAACCAAACCAAACCAAAGAAGTAAGTTGGGCCTAATTTGATCACGTGTCCGTTTTTTGTGCCTCGCACTAGTGACATGTTTAAATGCTAGAGAGAGATGTAAGAGTTTTCGGTCTCGATCATTAGTATATGGCTTTGTTGTGTGCTACCCATTAGGTAAACCCGTGATATATTAATGAGAATGATAATATTGGGCTAGTAACTTCATAAATGGTGGACCCAATATCTATTATATAGTGGATGCTTAATAGCTTGACATGGTTCCTACTTGTGTTGGAGTAAGGGCTTTCCTTGATGGGTGAGAAACCTAATTATACGTTGGTATATAAGAAAGGTTCCTTCACTAGCAGCCTTACCGTTTTATGCTCCCCATTGTAGCCGTGCAAATACTAAATTGTAAGGAAGACTTTGCTGGTGTAGTATCAGGTTACTGCTCCACAATTTAGTATCTTATGTTGTATGAAGATCGTATTGGGACTTACAAGAGAGAGAGAGAGAGAGAGAGAGAGAGAGAGAGAGAGAGAGAGAGTAACAATTAAGGGTGTAGGCACTGCTAGGTGTCTTCAAAAAGGTGATAGAAGAAGCTTTGTCTTCCAAGGAGATGTTATAATTAGGGCTCCGAGGAGAAGTTCTGGAAACATATGTATGTATATACACACACTTATCAACTGAGAGGGATACTTAGGGATTTGAAATATCCAAAATTAGCATTTTGAGTAGCAAAAGCATTCTCCTCATTTGAGGGAATAAACTCAAAACTATCGTTATTATGGAATTTCTTTTATAAAGCAATGGAAGACTGAAATCTACTTCATTATAGAGATGGTGATTGGGTTGATTTGTCGATCATCAGAAAAGCACAGAGTGGCACTAGGAAAGACAACTTCAGAAGCAATCATATAGCTGTCAGGAAGAGTTCTAAATGATTTAGAGCAAAAGATTAAAAAAAGCACGAAAAAAGCTACAGAAATTGATTGCCACAAGCATGAATATTCATCGCAAATATTTCGGTCAATCAGCCAGTAGAGAACCAAATGTGTCGCCATCGAAAACTTTAAAAAATAATGATACATCTCCATCAACTACAACTTCACAAAAGCAATTGAGCAATTGACAGACATTTTGGCCCACCTTCGGGCCTCAACCTTCACCACCATGCCGGTTCGGATATGGAGAAAAATAGCCGATCTTGGTTCATTGTTGCCGTTAGTCGAGATAAGCTTCGATGCTGGTGAGAGCTGACTATATCTGGGGTCGTGGAGAGGAAGATCGATGAGATCTTAAGCCCCTGTTACGTTTAGGTTTTAATTTTTCAATGTGAGACATTTCTTCACATGAATCAGTTCAATCTATTTGGTTTTATTGAAAGTAAATGGAATTTTTTTTTATAAAAAAAACAAACAAACAAACCATGCAATTCAATTTCAACCATTTAAATTGATTAATTACCCTTTAAATTTATGAAATTTGATTGGTCTCTTTCTGACCATTGTGATCTCCTCTTCTTGCTGGACTATATATGCATGGGATCAACAATGATTTACTAATGGCTAGCAAGGCAAAGCTTTAACAAAAAAAAGGCAAATGCTTTAAACTTAAGTGCTTCTCTTTTCTTTCCCTTGGTGCGTGCGTTTTCGATTACTACGCCATTTGTGCAAAAAGATTGCACGCAGTTCGATAAGCCAAAATAGAGAAAGCTGTAAAGCAATGCACGTAATTGGTTTCATGTAAAGATATTCGTCAAATGTGTGACTAAAGATATGAAATTTTTGACCAGAAACTTTTCAAATCGATGATGATGATCCAATAGATTCAATAATACAAGGCTTTTTGGTCAAAGAAATTATGCAACTTTTCCTCTACGTGTGATGAAAGTTGCAAAAATAGCCAACACAAAATGTTTGTCCTTTGCTTAAAGCCTTAAAAGGTTGTCACCTAAGACACCATATGGTATATATTTATTCTCTAAATTTTGAGTAAATGATCACTTGGTGGGAGAGTAGGTGGACCGTCAGTAAATTTGCTTCTATTGTAGGCAACAAAATTTGTGCATTGAAAAGGACTCACTAGCTAGTGCAGTAGTTTAGAGTAATTTGCTTCCCCAGTTAAAGTTTTAAATTTGATTAGTGTGCACGAGTTTAGTATATTATCGTCCCTCTCAATAAAAAAGGTCTTGAAATAAAAAATAAAAAATTTGTGCATCAATTTAAAAAATGTAGAAACTGGGTCTGTTGGATTGGAAAGCTTTCTCTTGCTAGTACAATGAGATGGAAAGCCCTCCACTTAATCCATAAATCTATAGAAAGAAAATGAATGATTGGCCAGTGGAATGTCGTTTATGGTTTTAATTATAATACCTTGTTGTAATCATGGAGTGGTTATATATGCTTGATCTTGGATGAGTCCATTTTGGAGTACATGAAGGACTTGATTATAACATTGATTTGAGGGCATGCCTGGTGCTAAGATGAGTTTGATTACCATGAAAAAGTTAGAGGTGTTATGAATCATCACTACTACAAAAAAAGGTCATAAACGACCGATTTTTTTTTCACCGTCGTGTAGATTGAAAATATATCTCCGTCTATCCTAGGTACCGCGACGACTATAAGCACATACCAAGAGTAATTATAATTAAGGGTAATTGGTTGAAAAAGACAGATTATGTATGATCAAGATATTTGTATGTAGTGAGTGATAAACGATTGGATGGAAGTAAAGCTCAATTTGAACATTTACCTGAAAAAGGCTGATCAAATTGAAAAGAATTAAAGTTGGTTTAGGCCACCATTGTTGTACTTTTTATATATATATATAAAAATCAAACTTTGTCGCAGCCACTTAGCTGGTAAGATAATGCACATAGGACATAAACTCAATCAAGCCCACCAGAGTTATTTAAAGCAGTATTAGATGGGATTTTCTTCTCAAAGCAATAGTATAAATTTCTTCTCTTTCCCATTTTTGTCCCGTGCACGTAATTGGTTTTGTGGAAAGGTATTTTAATCTTGGCAACCCTTTTTATTTTCCAAAGAATTTTAAGACCAACCACGTGCATGATCATCACGAGAAAATATCTGGCAATGACAGGAAGCATGATCGTGTATATGAGTGAGGAAAGAGGGAAGGGAGTGAACCGAAAGGGTTGGAGGGAAGGACATTATGAAAGTTATTGGACCGCTAGGTGCAGATAGGATTATCCTTATTTCGTTAAAATAAAAACTCTTGTTGGACGAACAAAAAAAAAATTGAAAGTAACACTTGAATCAAAAGCAACTTTCAAGGAAACTGAATGTCACAGGCATATACATGGTGTGTAGGTCCAAAGAAGAAGAAGAGGCACTGGTAAGTGTATCGATTGAAACAAGGTAGTGGGCAAAATAAACGGACTTCTATTGGTGATAATGAGATACATGCTTTTTAATAGTTTTTTTTGCACGATTGCTTTATTGTATCTCAATTTTTTTGCTTTCCTAATTCACTTTTTGAACATAACAGCAAGAAGTTGCACGATGAATTTCGAGTCTCTGCATCTAACATCGCTATCAATACAAATAATTAAAACCAAAGGATCATGAAAGCTTGAACTTGAGATTAGATCAAAGAATCCTTTCCATCAAGAACTTATCTGTAAAATAGCGAGAAGGAATTCTGATGTCTTTGTGGATTGGAAAAGGGAAGAAAAAACAAAGGGAAAGTTTGAGAGCACAATGAAATTCAACACGCAAAAATTACAATAAGGGTAATGCTACACTTACCATATTTTTATCCTATATTTTTATACCACATGATGTGGCATGTCCATATCATATGCCACATCAATTAAATCAATAAAATGTATTTTAATAAAAAAAAAGTTTAATTAATAGTTTTTTAAAGTGTTAATAAATCATAAAAGAAAAGAAAATATCAAATAATTTTAATTAATGTGGTTGTCCACCTCATCTGCCACATAAGGTAGTGTGGGAATATGGTATACAAATGTGGTAAGAGTAGTATTATTCTTACAATAATTTACTAAATTAATAAATTAAAAAATATAACTTATTATGAGACATGTAAAATTGGTATCAGTTTTGGGAATCAATTTCTAGGTGGATTAAACATGATGATAAATATTTCATATTTCATTATTGTCTTCCTCTATTATCAAAAACCATATTGAAAGTGGTTTTTGGAAAGTTCAAAATTATATGAGCCCAAATAAAAATCACTTTAAATCTTTAATAACAAGGGTCTCCATTTAAAATTATTAATTTACTTTGTAACAGCAAAGGACCCACTAGTGTAGTGGTTTGAAGTATTTACTTTCTCAGGCAAGATCCTGGGTTCAAGTCCTAGCATCTGTGCTGTGTGTGTGAGTTTAATATGCTATTGCCCTTTTCAATAGGAAAGGTCCTCAAAAAATGCATATAAAGACCGACATGCTACCAGTAGCCTCATTAAAACCATCCTAAGAAAATCACATGGGACAAACTCTAAGGTAGGAAAGAGTGTCACACATGTCGTAGACTAATAAGAGAATCCGATACAAAACAATAAAGACCGTTACAAACAAAACACTGAACAGAGACCAGCAAAACAGCCCACAAGAGAGGGCCACAAAACATCTCAACCTATCAAAAGAAGCCTTCTATGTAGTGAAGCTCTTAGTCCTTTGACACCCGCACAAACGGCAAGAGAACCAACAATAGAAACCAGGAGAGGGCACAGAGGGAGAACACATAAGACAATAAGGAAGAACCCCTGAAAGGCACCCACTTTTCTTCGGTCGGCCTAAAGCAAAGAATGGTTGCAAAGGATCAATAGAAACAAGGAAAGATAGAAGGATTACAAAACTGTAACATAACCTATAACTACAAAACTGTAACATAACCTATAACCTCCCCCTTAGGTTGCTTATGTTTGACACTAGATCTGGTAGAACATCAAGATCTTGTAAATTAGGCACATCCTGCAAAAGGGTAGAGTGTACAGGAGAACGGACGGATCTAGGGGGGATATCCATGGAGGGAACTAACCAAGGGGGATATCCATAGGAAGGGTTCCCATCATCGACCCACAGAGAATCGGTGGAGGTAGTGTCAGGAAACGAATGTCATCCTCATTGAGACCAACTTGTCGACGAAGAGAATCAATGGCCTCCAAACCTTATGACAGCATGATAAAGTAAGAGGTGAGACAGAATCCTGCGAACTCATCGCTATCATGGGAATGAGAACTCCATGGCCGATCAGTATGACTACCTTGGTCACCCGAGCCAGCCTGGGAAGAAGTACCATGTCCTTGAAAAGAAGAAGAAATAGACAAGGACCAGTGAGCCAATAGGTTTATCCCATAAATTGGTAGTGCCTTCCAAGTTCGCAAAAACAGAGGTCAGATATGCACGCAAATGTGGAGTGAGAGGGCCATGCGTAGCTTTAGATTTCTTGATACACACCTGAGTAGTCAAGCAGTTACTCATATTTAAACTCCACCATATTTTCCCTAACTTCCGAAAAGGTGACCAGTGTTCAATGAAGAAGAGGCAAAGTGGCATCAAAACGTATACAGAGATGGATGAAGTAACCCACACAAATAGAACCATCACAGTTATCCACTCGAATAACCTCCCCCAATATAGCACCAATAACTCGAGCAACTGCAACTGTCATATAGAAAACGAGGACACCATGTCATTGGACCCAAAAGGGAACTATGCGTCAGAGACATCGAATGCATATTACCATTATGTGGGAGATCAGCCAACAAGACCAAGGAACCCTAGCCTTTGCTTCCTACTACCGCCAAGAAAACCAACCCACAAGGCAAAACTGAGACAAAGGAACCAAAAGATACAGAAGCTAAAAAGATGCAGGAAACGGAGTTTGTCACATTCCGGGATCGGCTCCGCCGTAGCACGATATTGTCAGCTTTAGGCCCCCCTTTCTGCCCTTACGGTTTTGTTTCTAGGAACTCACGAGCAACTTCCCAGTGGGTTACCCATCCTGGGATTGCTCTAGCCCCAACTCACTTAACTTCGGAGTTCTCATGACTCTAAAGCCAGTAAGCTCCCAAAAGGACTTGTGCTAGATGGATGCGGGCATGTATATATAAGGCACATCACCCCCTCTCCGTTGATCGATGTGGGATGTTACAAAGTCAAAGTTGGCTTCGGAGAAGAAATAAAGGACCAAAACCCCAAGCATCAAAACCTGTCAAAAAAACCCTACACACAAGGCCCCAAAGACCAACCAGCCAAACAAAGATCCGAGAAGAACCAACAGCAGACACTGAAGAGAACCCAACCACTAGCGACGCACATAGAGAAACAGGAGCAAGCGGTAGGAGAACCACCCAAGACTAGCTGACACCAACAGAAGCAGCCTTTAAACCGGACGATGCTAACTAATGCCTAAAGAAAGGAGATGCAATAGGGGCTACAACGAGCGGAGAGCGAGGGTAGCAAAACCCTAACCCTAGAGAACATGCCATCTCTCCTCACGAGCGAGAGAGAATCTTCTAGCACATCAACTATACCAAAACAATGTTACTCTGACTTGATATATTTGAATATTAGCTATTTTGTATTTTACAGAAAATGAGAAAAAGAATTATTCATTGTTTTCATTTGACAAATTTGGTTGCGTGAATAGGTCGATGTAAAGATTAAAGACTTTGTTTATATGTCAATAATTGTTACACAGAAATTCATTAATGAACTTTGAATCTTCAACTTCTATAAAAAAAAAAAATAAACAACTTGAGTATATGGATGGAACCACACTGTAAGTGTGGGTAATTGTATAAGTGTGGCCGTAATAGGATATTGAACCTCAATTTATTGTTAGCATTGCATTATGGTTGCTTGTAAAGTACAACGGTTTTGTTGTTATAACTGTTGTATAGTCCTATATTAAAACATGAAAATTGAAATGTAACATCGCTTTTCACAATGGGTCATCTCAAACAAACCGTCGTATCCATAAGTCTACCTCAACGGTAAGTTATGCCATAACCGTATAAGACGACGATTAAAAATTATTAAACGACTTAAATAGATTTTAAGATGATGGTTTTAGAACATGTACCGTTGTTTGTAAATCAAATTAACGACGATTCTGTACTTAAATTGTTGTCTAGATAATAAACCAACCACACTTTTTAGAATATGTACCGTTATTTATAATCAAATCAATGACGATGATAAATCATCGTAGTTGGGGAGTAAAAAGACGTTGGTCGAATAGATCACAGTTTTGAATCAGTAAAGGCACTGATTTTTCATCGACTTCTTTTTAAGTTTTTGTTGTAGCAGCTAGTATGTTTGTATACATACAATTTGGATCTTATTTATATTATCACAAGGAAACTAAATGTGTAGGGGTTACTTTCATGGCACTAACAAGGGATAACGCTCCAAAGATTTTGGATAGGGTATCATGAAAGTTATCTCTTACTCCAATAGAGGCCTTGTAGACAAATGCCATGCCAGTTACTTACACAAACAATGTCCACCAGAAAAAAAAAAAGATTTTGAAATAGAAGAAATTAAGAAGAAAGAAAGTAAAATCAGACAAAGAAAGATAAGAAAAACAGCTTTGTTTTCTTGCCTAGACAAGTGCCTCATAAGTTCCAACACATTTACAGCCTTTGTGGGCCATACACAGAAACCCACTTACCCCCACTTCACCAGCCGGCACACCACACTTGCACTGAATTGGAGTCCCATCAGACATTTTTTTGAATGCCTTGAAACACTGACAACTCCTTTGCCTGGCCCTTAACATGGTTTGCTATAATTGTCCTAGACCAATGCTTATCTCCCTTTTCATTTCGACATGGAAGGCAAACAAAATGAGCAAACCACTAGTTGATCGCATCCTTTTGCTTTTATCTCCATTGTCCATTTGTTCAAATCTTCGGAAATTTGTCGGGCCTCACACAGAGATGTGTATGTTGCACATTGATATAGTGACCAAGTATGGATACTGCTTGTCTCCTTTCTTCGAAGAAAACATTACTTCTCTCTGTAAATTACAGTTTGACACATACACAAAAATAATCTATAAAAAATATATAAAAAATTATACACATATGTCAAATTGATATTAACAAAATAATAGGAATTTCTACTTCCAAGACAACAAGGGAAGAAGGCAAGTGTTTTCGGCCTAGTATATGTCAAAAGATTGTGTTCCTGCTGAGATTGTATTGAACATTCCTCAGAAGCTTTTTTCAGAACTGCGCCTATTGCCGCATGCGATATCACAAATCATTTGAGATGATTGGGGGATGATTAGACGCCCATTTATATAAAACCTCCGTTGGTGCTCCACTTGATTTCATTGAGAGTGAGAGCTACTTGATATTGTACATACTGCTTTTCCTCTGCTCCCATGGAACAAAGAATTTATGGTTGAAATCCTCCTAGTTAGTCGAATTAATGAATTGTTAGTAAAAAATTATCCGCGTCTTACACGCACTCTCATTACCATTTTATAAACTGATCAAAGAAGATGATTTTTTTTTTTAAAAAAAAGGGGATACAAGTAAAATAGCCGCTGGTGAGTAGCTCTATTTTTTTTATTAATTATTGCTAAAGAAAAGAAGATTAAGGACTAAGCTAAAAGGATATTAAAAATAAAACCACAGCATATATGGTTAATATTTTTGAAGTGAGATATCCATGCATAAGGATTCTGATGGATGTGGGTTTTTATATTGTGATTTGGCTTTCACAATTTTAAAGTTGGATGAATCCGAGGGTGTTGATTTGTTGAGACAAAACATACGTACGTCATGGAACCTATGTTGGCCATGCTATGCAATTATTCGGGCCTATTACTTTATTCGCAATGGGCTCTATGTCATCAAAAGCTTACTACACCTTCACCACTTTTATTACTTTCATTGCCTTCTCCACAAAAGAACACATGTAACGCACCTTTCCCAGCTCATATCATGCCAAACCTATAGCCCAACCTGTATTTGAATTACCTCAATAATATCTAGATTTTGTTAATTTTCTCTAATTAAATTTCCATGTGGGTAATAAGAATGCCGAAGCAAATTTAGAATGCGTGATAGAAGATAAATACTTTTACAGGCGATATTACCAAAGAGAATAATCGAATCTAAAATCTCGAGTACAAAGATAAATACTTTTACAGGATACTACCAGACACTTTAATTTATAGATTAAGATGACGGCAGCTTGGTATACATGTGTCAATATCTACTACCACATACTTTATGAAGAATACTTATGGGTGAAAGTATCTCACAGACTTAGAAATAAAATGAAATGCGTGTAATCGGCCAACTTAGTCTGGCCAGATATTGACACCACAAAAGTGATTAACTAAAGAATATATGGAATTTCAATTACTAAACTTTAATAAATAAATAAAAAAGAATGAAAAGAATGTATTTTATGAGAAAATATTTTTCTCTCTCTTCAATTTCTAATTAATTATATCGTTCAACTCTGATTATTATTTTTATCCTTTTTTATTATAGCATATGAGTAATTAGTTCTGACATGTCAAATTTACGAATATTCTAATACGACATCATTCTGATCTCTATTAAAAAAATAAAAATAAGATTATAATGAAACTACACTCATTTTCCATTCACACTACGGGATAGATTTGTAACCCCAAAAAAAAAATTAAAAGGGATATGATTCGCTGAGGAATCGCTAGAAGAATTTGAATATAAAATGGGGAGAAAGACGGGAGTATTAAAAAATAAAAAGAATAAAAAGGAAGTGTGCTAATGGAAAAACAAAACAAAAAACAAAAGGATGTAGAGTTGGCTTCATTTCTTTCCGACAATATTTGTATAGTGGATGGTGTAAATTCTGATAGTTGAGCAGCAAGTTGAGAGTGAGGTGACGAACAAATTTTATTTATTTTTAATTAAATAAAGTCACTGCAGGCACAATATATTTTAACAAGCAAAGTTCTCTCCCTCCTGTATAAATATGCGGGCATTCCCCTCACTTGTCTCTAGGGAGAAACACAATTTCTTTGAGTGTTTTCTCTCTGGTATTCTATATTTCTACTAGCAAAGTCCTCTGAACTTTCCTTCTTCAAAAATGGCGAAAGCTGGTTGCTTTAGCAGCTTCCTTGAGAGCTCCAAACCCTATTTTGCAATGATCTCCCTTCAATTCGGCTACGCCGGAATGAATATCATTACCAAAGTCTCTCTCAACAGAGGAATGAGCCACTATGTTCTTGTGGTTTACCGCCATGCCTTTGCCACTGCTGTTATAGCCCCCTTTGCCTTCTTTTTTGAGAGGTGTGAATATGAAGCAGTGGTACTAGTACTCCTTTAGAAATGGCCTTCTTGGTCAATAACTTCGCAAAACTTTGATATGATCTTAAATATTTTGTTTGTTTCTACTAATTTCAGGAAGGCGCAACCCAAAATTACTCTCCCAATTTTCATGCAAATATTTGTCCTCGCTCTTCTCGGGTCAGTTACTAATTACCATATTTAATCATACGAAAATATTCTTTTACCAGACAGTCTGACATTAACGTTTGCAAACTATCTGGCAAAACAATTTGCAGCACCCTTAATGATAATGGCATTTTTCTAATTTTATACCCCTTTCGTTTTGTAGGCCGGTGATTGACCAGAACTTCTACTATGCTGGGTTGAAATATACGTCTCCGACATTCTCTTGTGCCATGAGCAACATGCTCCCGGCGATGACTTTCGTCATGGCCGTCATATGCAGGTAAGAGAATAATTTCTTTTGAATGCTAATAATTGCGGCCGATGATCATGAATTAATTATGTTACTTTGATTTGGTGGAATCAAAAGGATGGAAAAGCTAGACATGAAGAAAGTGAGGTGCCAAGCAAAGGTAGTGGGAACCGTATTGACAGTGGCTGGGGCCATGTTGATGACCTTATACAAAGGCCCCATTGTAGAGATGTTGTGGTCTAAATATATTCATCCACGAAAATCTTATGTCACAGACACCACTGGAACTGGTGACAAGCACTGGTTTTTGGGCTCCGTTCTCCTCACCATTGCTACTCTTGCCTGGGCTTCTTTGTTTGTTCTACAAGTAAGTGGTCGCAGAGCCATAGAAAAAGAAAAACAATTTTTCTTTTTCATTTTTTTATTTTCCAAAGAAAGTAAATTAATATGAACATTTTGCTTTGTTTGTTACCCTTTGAACAACAGAACAAGGCGTTGCAGACCTACAGGAATCATCAGCTGTCTCTCACATCAATGGTGTGCTTCATTGGCACTCTGCAAGCTATTGCTGTTACCTTTGTGATGGAGCACAAACCCTCTGTCTGGAAAATTGGCTTTGACATGAACCTCCTTGCTGCTGCCTATGCTGTATGTTTCTCTCACTCTCTCTCTCTCTCTCAATTTCATTCGTTAATAATCACACTAACTTTTTTCTTTTTTCCTTTTTCAATTTCTTAAAGGGGATTGTCACATCAAGCATTTCATACTATGTGCAAGGGCTGGTGATGAAGACAAGAGGGCCTGTATTTGCAACTGCTTTTAGCCCTTTGATGATGATCATTGTAGCAATCATGGGCTCCTTCATCTTGGCAGAACAAATATTTCTTGGAAGGTAATTTTCTATTCCCATCAACCTTTTCTTGCATCTATGCATGCTCTCATGCACGCATCTCTAGGATATTAGTTGTTAATCCCCTTCTAGCATCCTTACCCACAAAAACAATTCTCTATTAAAATACACATATATATATATATATATATATAATATTCATGTGTCTCTCACAAAATTCTATTTTGACGAATCATGTATAATATGGCTCGAGATTTATGAAAATAATAAAATATTCAGTTTAGAGTATGATAAGCTAAATAGTAATTAAATTGCGAGCGTTATCCTTGTAATTTTAATACGTTTAATCTTATTTTATTATTTCAAGTCCACCGATTAATTAACTTCACTTGTTCCTGCAGTGTGCTCGGAGCCGTATTGATTGTCTTTGGCCTTTACTCAGTCCTGTGGGGAAAACACAAAGAAGGATTGGAGATTAAAGAGGAGATACCGGAGGTGATAAAAGGTTCACATGTCAACGGCGTATCGATGTCGGCCATTAATGGAGATGCTGAAACTAACAAGCTCTCCTCGGTTGCTATTTCTATGCCCATCCCAGAATCCGGCATGAAAGCCAACCCAAAGCCAAGTGCCTAAACAGATCAAGAGAATATGCATGGCAATGGGCTTTTTTGTCTTTTCAGCACAACATTTTCTTAAAAGTTTTAGTTTTTAAACCTTATGGGGTTTTTGCTGTATCATCCATGTAATCTAATATTGTAATGATTTTGAGCTAATGGCAATTAAGAGAATCACAAACCCTCTGCTTTCACAATTTTCAAACTTGCTCTCTCTCTCTCTCTCTCTCTCTCTCTCTTAGTTGGGAATTTTTGTCTGTTTGTACACGTGGGACAGTTGCTGACGTCTGATTCAGATTCCACTGAGGAGTACTACATGCATGCGTGGTAGACACTTTGATATGTTGGGGGGCATCTAGTTGAATCCATCTTGGCTTGTTTATGTTCCCCGAATATTATTTGGACACCCAATATTTGCATCTGATGCTGCCTCCATTTAAATCCCCTTGATGCAACAAATTCCACGACTAGCTAGTTTTATGGTCGATCCAGTAGCCAAATGATTCCTCCATCAATCATAGCAAAATCTATACAGTAAGATACTATTTTGGACGATTTCAGATCTTCTATTTATTTTAATTTTATAATTAAAATTAAATTCAGTTAAGGCCGGAGCCACCCTTAGGCTTGGGTGGGATCCATCCCATTTTTGAAAATACAATAATTTAGTGCACATGAGGGTCTGTTTGGGAGTTCTTCTGGAAAGACTAAAAGTGCTTCCTGACAACTACAAGTACTTCTGATAGCGTTTGGTAAAAAAGTCAAGAAGCGCTTCCTAAAAAAGCACCTGTTATGTGCTTCTTCTAAAAGCTCTCCCAAATGCTTTTCCAGAAAACACTTTTTATGAAATTCAATATTTTTATAATAAAATAATATAGACAAAAGAAAAAAAAATAAAATTACAGCCTAATCGTGTGAAAACTTCTAGCCCACCCTTGCCTGAAATAATTAATAGTATTTCAACTTGTTTAGATAATTTGAATCTTGAGCCTTTCAGCAACCTGAACCAGTTAGAGAATAAAGCAAAACTTGTCAAAGAATAAAGCATGTATATATTTTCAGACTTGTTTTTGTTTTTTTATCTTTTTTTACATACGTAGAGGGTTGGGGGAATGTTCTCTCGTTTAGGCACAGAGGCTGCTGGATACGTAAAATCACACTCAATGGTTCTATTCTGTAGTATAAAGCGTACATGAGAATGGTATCTTGTAGAGCTTATCGCTCTTTTCATTAGAAATAGGTAGTAAATAATTAATATTTTGCTTGAATGTTTCTGTTATGTCGGCGATCTCTAACTCTTTATGGGAATTCAATCCTCATTAGGGAAGACAACCTCACACCAATAGGATTGCTCTTCTGGATATGTAACTTTTTTTATTGACTTAAGCATCGAAGAAGCTTCAATCGACCCGATTTTATTAGGGTTCACCTGTTCAACCAATCCAAACAAGATTAGGAAACCCTCAGTTAAAACTGCTGTACAATAGCAAAAAAAATGTATGCATGGTTATCATGCGTCTATAATATTGTATTGTTGAAAGATGAGTTTTTTCTTTTAATCTTGTGTGCCCATTATGAAGACAAACTTAAAGCCCTGTTCTTAACTTCTTGCTTGATACTTTATAATTTTTAAACCTGCCATCTTGGTCTTGGTGCATTGTAAGAAAGTTAAAAGCCGTATTGGAAGATGATGCATGGCAAATGGCTGTCAATTTCATGCTGCAATGGCTATTCTTTCGCTATCTCTTGGCACCTGACAAATGTAATGCATTATTATGTGTATACTTTTATAATCTTGTGATCATTTAGTGCATGCCTTGCAAAGTACCTATTTCAAAAGTTTCTCAATTTTCATCTGTCCAAAAGAAAAAGAAAACATTTGTGCATTTGCCATTTAAATATATATATTTTTTTGGTTGAGAAATGCGATTTAAATATTCAAGCAAACAATAATGCTTGGTTTTATTGTTTGTTCTATGAGCAATAATTGTCCTCCTGTTAGTAAAAATAACAATATTCTGTCTATAAGTGCTCTATATTAATAATCACACACACCCACATATAGTACACCATGTATACATGGTTTTTTATACATCTTTTTAAGATAAAGAATAGGTTTCTTTTATATAAGCGATAGATGTGGTTTCTCATACACACTATCAATGTATCATGAGAGACCACTAGTCTGCAAGTTAATTAAGACCCTTTTTCACTGGTCCTGTTAGTACAAAGAATAGGTTTTGATTTTGACTAAACAAGATTATTATTTTTTTCATTAAACCGTGGTGTTAGATAAGATGATCTTTCATTAAACTCTGGTGTTTGATTAGGGTTTGATCTTGATCCTTTATTAAAAAAATTATTATGAATATACACGTAAATACATTATATTCTAAGTATATTACACTATCGTAGGTCTACTGTACTACGTACGTGTATTGTCACAATAATATACCTAATTAGAATGGCCAAAATCAAAATCTAATTAATTTAACATATGGCCCTAGTAAAGATCAATATGTCAAATGATAGAAAATTTAAATGCCCCTTCGAGTCTCCAAGCCCTCAGAATTTGTATCTCCAATTTCATGGAGAGAATGCCTTCAAATTCCAGGAAAGAGTAGTATCATAGGATCTGTACTTAATTCGTTTATCCATTGGACTCCCACACAGCATATTTAAGTGGACAAGTTGCATTAATTCCTTATTACAAAGAATATCTCCCACAGCTATGTATGGATCTCATCTGCCTTTCACATCATCAATTACGCAATAAGATTTGCATCTATATATTCCCTCCCACAAATGGTTGACAAGTTTCTTGATATTACATGCACAAATTGGATTTGATATTTCTCTCTCTCTCTCTCTCTCCCTCCCTCCCTCGAAAAAAAATGATAATATTAGAGACAATGGAGATATATATTAGATGATGGCAGCAAAACTATGAACCTTATCCATTTTGACATAAGCAAAGGGAATTTGCTTAAACCCACTACATGTTTTTTCTATAACCACCTTGCCAACTTTGCACTGTGTGCCTCAACATTGACAGAACATTCTCTCATTAAGCAAGTAATGGATGTAGTGGCCAATTACATAGCTATCAAGGATTAATGTGTATTAAGCAATTAATTAATCGCCAATTGAAAGTATAAGATATTTAGGTGGAGAGGCTCCTACGGTTTAGTACTTAATCCAACCATTGTCGGATTCTCAGAAATTATTTTATAATCATGTCAAATTATCACTAGTAAAAAAAACCTCTTGAGCGACCAAATTTTGCTTGACGAAAAACTATTCGTCGCTCAAAGTTACTTTGCGCGACGAAACTTAAAACTTCGTCGCTCAAACTCTTGCGCGACGAAAAACAATTCGTAGTGCAAAGTCATTTCGCAGGACAAACTTTTGCGCGACGACAATACATCGTCGCTTAAAGTCTTGCGCGACCAAATTTTGCGCGACGAAAAAAAATTCGTCCCGCAAAGTAACTTTACGCGACAAACTTTTGCGCGACAACAATACATCGTCGCTCAAAGTGACTTTGCGCGACGAAACAATAAACATCGTCGCGCAAAGTCCTTATAAAAATAAAAAATATATATTTTAAAATCTTTGCATGACGTAATCCAAATATTTCGTCGCCTAAACTAATTTATTTTTATTTTTTATTTTGTATGCATAACACTTAAGAAATTAAACAGTATATATATTTATTAAGTAGCTTTAAATTTATTATTTTAGATCGGATCATATTTTTGTTAGAAAAATATATTATTGTTGTTCAGATTGGGTTTTTGTTAGAAAATATATATTTTAAATTGACGATCGAATTAGTTCATTGTATTCATATAGGGTCAAGGAGTGTAGCTGTAAAAAATCATCAAAATCGGAGTTAAAATAACCGTTAAATCGTGATTTTTCATTATAACCGTCGAAAAGTTTTGTCCCATTACTTGATCTCTGAATGTTTATTTTTTTCGATTTTTGGCGTATATGATCTCGAAGTATAAACAAACAAGTTTGACGGTTGAATCGTTGAAACTAGTTTTGGTGAATGCATATGCCATCAAAACAATATATTCACTAACAATTAAGAGGTTATTTATACGTTCGTTAGATATAACATAACATTTTGTGGTATCCACTAGTGTAAATATTTTAAATTGAAGATCAAATTCAGTCATTGTATTCATATATGGTCAAGGAGTGTAGCTGTAAAAAATATCATCAAAATCGGAGTTAAAATAACCGTTAAATCGTAATTTTTCATTTATAACCATCGAAAAGTTTTGTCCTGTTACTAGATCTCTGAATGTTTATTTTTTGCGATTTTTGGGGTATACGGTCTTGAAGTATATACAAATAAGTCTGACGGTTGGATCGTTGAATGGTGTGTGTGTATATATTTATTTATTAAGTAGCTTTAAATTTATTTATTTTGTACGTATAACACTTAAGAAATTGAATAGTATATATATTTATTAAGCAGCTTTAACCTTATTTATATTTTAAATTGTAAAATAAAATAATTGTTTTTTTATTATTCATAACAATTATTTTTATAAATATTGTGTTACGAACCAATTTTTCGTCTCTCAAAAGTTTGCGCAACCAACAGTTTGTCGCTCAAAACTCTAAAAATTTGGACGGGTACCAAAAATGGGACGCGGGATTTAAAAAAAAATAAAAAAATTTTAGACTTTGCGCGACCAATATTTTTTGTCGCTCAAAACTTTGCGCGACCAATATATATTTTTCGTCTCGCAAAAATTTGGGCGGGTACCAAAAATCGGACGCGTGAATTTTTTTAGACTTTGCGCGACCAGTATGTATTTTTCGTCGCGCAAAAATTTAAAAATTTTGGCGGGTACCAAAAATGGGGCGCGGGGATTTTTATTTTTTTTAAATAATTTTTTTAGAC